>NW_018165413.1:95713-136763 GCF_001263595.1 Phalaenopsis equestris
GGAAAGAGTCGTTGGTTGGTGTAGATTCACCCTTTGCTTCGCTCCCTGGGGGTAGTGATGAATGGACCTCGATGCAGGAAGAGGGACCTAAGGCTTTTGTCTCGAGAGATTCCCGCTTAGCCCTCATTGATTTGCAGCGCGACTATCTTGATCGCGGTCCGGGAGTAGAGCCCCCCACTATAGAGCTCACATACACATTATGGTTAGCGAGTTTTAAGGACAATTTAGGCAGTCTCAGCCTTTTAGAGCTATGTCGCTTGGTTGACATGTATCAGTCGTTGGGGACGACATCATCTCATTATCTGTCTAAGTTGTATTTGGACACTGCAACTGAAGCTACATGGGCAAGGAAGAAGGCGAAGGTTCCTTAAAGAAGAATTTACGGGGAGCAGACGAGGTTGATGCTCATCTTGCTGATATGGAGAACCTAGTGGGGGCTTCAGAATGGCTCTTGGTCGTGCTTGAGGAGAATGACGATTTATTTGCAAAGATCGCCTCGTCAAAACCACAATTGAGATACTTTTTGAGGTGCGGGCAAGCCAGTTTCAGCTTGACACTGAATTTACTATTAGCCAGTTTGTGAGGTTGGGGATAGTAGATGCCAAATACGTGAACCTAAATGAATTTGCCAAATTTTGTCAACTATGTCTCCTTCGGCCAAGAAGCTTGTTAGGGAACATTGGGACTTGGTTGAAGAAGGTGGATCTTGAACCTCTCGTCCCTGGAATTTTTATAGTGAGGGATTTCCCCTATTCTTTTTCTCTCTTTTTTTTTTGTAAAGTGAGACCACGTTTGTAATAATGAAAACTTAATGGAAATATAAATATTTGGTTTGACTGGTTTCCATACTGTCCTTTTGTTTGTGACTGCATATTCTTCTCTGGATGTCATTTGATCACTTTGATGATGAACTTAGATGTTTTTGTCAGTTTTTAGATCACTTGCCTTATGGAGAGGAGTCTTTAGGATGCTCGTCCTGGAGGGGAGCTTTTAGGATCCTCTTCCCGGAGGGTGGCCTTTAGGATGCTCGCCTCGGAGGAGAGTCTTTAGGATTCTCACACAGGAGAGTAGGCTTTAGGATTCTCGCTGCAGAGGGGAGTCTTTAGGATTCCCTCCCCAGAGGGGAGCTTTTAGGATGCTAGCCCCGGAGGTTAGTCTTTTTATTTCAAGTTCCCTAATCGCTAAGAACTGTTGGCGGGATATAAGAGCCTTGCGAATGCTGTTAAGGATTCTAGTTAAATGCATAGTTTGTAATTTAAAAAAATAAAAGAGGAGTGTCGACAAATTGTTTCTTTTTTCATTATGTCAGTTTGAGCTCATACAAAAGTTTTTTATTCAAGGAAAGAGTTATTTTAAGTCGCCCCTGCTCCAAGTTTTGGGTATGTCGTCTCTAACAAATATCTCGAGCTAGTACGCTCCTGGGGAAACTCTTTTGTCGATGATGAAGGATCTTGTTCATGTTTGGTTTGGCTTGCCGACTGCTTATCCTCAAGTTGTTGGATCAATTTTTTAAGGAATAAACCCCCTAGTGCGAAGTTCTTTTCTTTCACTTGCTTGTTGAAGTATCTGGCAGTTTGTCTCTTAATTTCCTCTTGACAAAGGGCTGAGTCGGTATGTCTTTCCTCAGCGAGGTTGAGTGCAAGCTTAACTGTTTCATCATTAGCCTCTTGCCACTCTGCCAGGTTTTCCTCATTGAAGGCAGAGGCTGCAACAGTACTTTGGTTGTGGTGGTCATACTCTACTGGCAACATCACTTCCATGTTGTGAGATATCGTGAAGAGATTGTGTCATGTCGTCGTTAAAGGAGTTGTTCAGATGACCCATAATACTGACTGTAAGAGGTCCACCCAATTTCTTTTTGCTCCTTCGGCTTTTTTCTTCAGGAGGTTTAGGACAATCTTGTTGGCTGCTTCGACTTGACCATTGGTACGGGGTGGTGTACAAATGCGAATTTTAGGTTTATTCTTTGATTTTTGCTAAAGTTTTTAACACCCTTGTTTGTGTATTGAGTGATGTTGTCGGTTATAAAGATTAAGTGGAGCTTGTGTAGGCAGATGAGTTACGTCAAAATTAAATTTCGGACTGCGATTGCGGTGATTCGGGCGAATGTTTTAACTTCTTTCAATTTGAAAAGTAATCCATGACGATCAGGAGGAACTTGCGTTGCCCCGTAGAGAGTAGAAATGGTTCAAGAATGTCCTGCCGCCAAGTGGCGAAATGGTAGGGACTCGTTATGGGGTTGCAATTGGCGGGCCGTTTCATGTTGTAGGGGGCCATATTTGGCATTCCTCGCACTTCTTTGAGAGCTCTTTGGCATCCTTGAGAAGTGTGGGCCAAAAGTATTCTTGACGTTGTATTTGGTAGGCCAAGGTCCTTCCTTCCAAATGACTTCCGCATTCACCTCAATGCACTACTCGGAGGACATCTTTAGATTCGTCCTTACCAAGGCTCCTTAGGCATGGTGAGGTAATGGATCTCCTAAAGAGAATTCTTTCCATCATTAGGTACTGGGCCATTTTGATCTTAAAACGCTTTGGGTTGGTAACTTCATTCGTTAGCTCCCAAGTTCAAGATAGTAGATCTAGGGGTTCATCCAGCTTTTTTGGCCTTTCGACAGATACTTCCTTCGACTCGGGTTCTTCAGTTGCTGCTTGGACCAATCTGTGGGATGCCCTATCTTTCAGATGGGTACATTTAGATATGAGATCGACTATCAGGTTCTCTTCTCAGACGATATGGTCGATCTTGAAGCTTGCAAACTGCCCACTCTTGATTTTTATCTTGGCGAGGTACTTGGCCATCACCTCGCCCCATATCTCGAAGTCGTCATTTATCTGATTGACTATGAGTTGTAAGTCTGATTTCACATGGATGTGACGAGCTCCCATGTTGTATGCGAGTCATAGGCTGGTGATCAGGGCCTCGTAATTCGCCTGGTTTTTAGTGGCGCTAAAATCTGCCTCGATTGAATGATGATACTGCTCACCAGATGGGCAGCTTAAAGCTAGTCCGAGCCCTAAGGCCATTTTTTTCGGTGTATAAAACCCACACGAGTTCCTTCGTTCTGCTCTGGTAGCTCTGAGAAATTTGTCAAGAAGTTCGCCACTGCCTAGGCTTTGATCTTCCTCCCGGGGACGTTGGAAATGTCGAACTCGCTTAACTCTACTGCCCATTTGAGGGGTCCATCAGAGTGTTCTGGACGAGTGAGGACTGATTTAAGGGGATGGTCGGTGATGACTCGTATTGGATGCGTATGAAAGTAGGGCCTGAGCCTGCGAGCAAAGGTGACAAGAGCAAATGTTACTCTTTCCATAATAGGGTACTTGATTTTGACATTCCTCGGGACCCGACTAGTGTAATAGACAGGGAATTATTTTCCTTGGTCATCGCGGACTAGCACTGAACTGACGACCTCATGTGCGACCCCAAGGTACAAAAAGAGTTCTTCGGCTGGCCTCGGGCTCTGGGAGCGGTGGCGAAGCTAGAAAATCCTTGATCCTTTTGAATGCTACTTCGCATTCAGCTGTCCACTCGAAATCTTTGGCTTTTCTCAAAGTTTTGAAAAATGCGGTACACTTATCACCTGATTTGGAGATGAATTGGCTTAGACCCGCTGTTTGGGTGGTCAATCTTTGTACCTTCTTTGCATTTCGGGTAGAGGCATGCTCAACAACGCTTATTTTTTTTCCTGATTGGCCAATTCTAGTAACTCGACCATTGATTTTGGTTCACATATGCCTGGGGCGTACTTAAAATGTTTGCTTTTTACTCCCTATGACAGGGCAATTTACACGATCAGAGGCTTTGGGTTCTAATTTCCCAGCATTTCCCGTTGGAGATTAGTGATTTACGAGTGAAGGGGCTCTCTTTCTTTTTGCATGATCTGCAAGAGAGCTTGGGACTTCTTTCGCAGTTTCTGCGTTCTGACGAAGTGGACCACAAACAACCTTTTGAACTTGAAGGAAGGGATGACTCCTATCGAGAGGGCGTTGAACCACCTGAGGGTCGACTCCCTCTATGTGGTAAGGAACAAACGATATTTGAATGCATCGGTAATCTTCAATATATTGACCGTCAACTTGAAAGCGACTACATGATCGACTGGGCCAGTCAGACCCTTGTATAAGTCGAGGTTGGGAGTTTTGAACTTCTTTGGATGTTTGGCCTCAGAGATTTCTCTAGAAAATGCATTCTTGGTTTGACAAATGTTATGGATCACATAGTGCGATGTCTTTCTACTGGGGCCGACCTGGTACTATCTTGGTCATGGTAGTCTTCACC
This sequence comes from Phalaenopsis equestris, assembly GCF_001263595.1. Lineage (NCBI taxonomy): Eukaryota > Viridiplantae > Streptophyta > Magnoliopsida > Asparagales > Orchidaceae > Phalaenopsis > Phalaenopsis equestris. Next base: position 99,995 of record NW_018165413.1, read on the forward strand.
CCTTCTTCTATTGGTTGGGATTTTTGATCGTTGGGTGCTGGTCCATCTCGCCTTTTGTTGGGTGCTAATCTATCTCGGCGATCGAGCTCTTGGCGACTATATTTCTGGGGGTTCTGGCTATGTGAAATTTGGCTTCCTCTGCCTAGAGCTTATTGTGAAACACCTATCATTTGCTCTCTCATTTCTAACATCAGATGTTCCTTCATCTACATTACTTGCTGTCGCATAGTCTCCCTTGTGTTATTGACGTACACTGCTTGGCTCTGTGTTTCTTCACGAGTTACAGTTTTTTCCTTGCATTGTACTCCTCTTTTTGTTGGTCATGATTTCACGCTCACCACACTTTTTAGGATGTTGATCCAAAAGTGTATGGAAAATCACACCCAAAGAATAGAACGTATCGAGAAAGAGAGAGAGAACAGTAAAAATGAGAGCATCTAGAGCTTGTTGGCCATGATTTCACGCTCACCACATTTTTTAGGATGTTGATCCAAAAGTGTATGGAGAATCACACCCAAAGAATCGAACGTATCGAGAGAGAGAGAGAACAGTAAAAATGAGAGCATCTAGAGCTTTATTTCATGAAGTGGTCTCCTATTTATAGGTATAGGAGATATCCAGAGCATATAATTACTTATAAGGCCCCCTTTTATACAAAGAAGCTTAGGAGTATTAAGGTCAATTGTAAAATATATGTCAAAATATTAATAATGGATTTCATGGTCGATCATGATAACTTTTTGTCGTTAATACATGTTCATTCATTTGGTGGTGGCGGATCAAATCACATGTGGATAATGTGAAGGCCTCTCGATCGAGCTTATTCGTGACTTTTGCATGGTCTTCGACCCGTCTCCCTTGTTCGTTTGATAATGGGTTGTCTTTTGTTCGACCTGGCATAGAACAATCTTTTGTTCAATAAGGTACATAGTTGTCTTTCATTCAACTATTTATAGAGTCATTCTTCGTTCAACTTGTTATGTTCTGCTCATCTACTGAAGGGAGTGACAACACTGAGATACTTCTTTCTTGGCCTTATCATTAATTTTTACTCCAATAAGTAAAACACTGTTTGACCGGATCTTTGTATACTTTGACAGTAAGCCCCTCTTATTTATAGTGTATCTCCAATTTTCTTCGAGATTCGTGTTGTCACTATCTTGCCACAAAAGAATGATATTGATTAAGTAAGATTGATTGAATATCTTCTTAAATATTTATGTTGACTTATTTAGAAGCTTTACTGGCATTCATATATTTTTTTCTCTTATATTAATGTAGTTTAAGCATATGTGTATTCACTGGCTTGTTTAGCTCACAATTATTTTAAAATAACTTTTCATGTTAAATATGTATTTAAAAATGAATGATAAATGAGAAAACGTTTTTAGAAGACGCGCATAACCGACAACGAGATAAATTTAATTTAATTTGATTAGTAGTTTTTTCATCTATTAAATTGTAGATGAATATGAAAAATTTAAATTCATATCGTATGATCATTTGTTTTCGTTTTGGCTAATTTCAAGTCTCGGGCCGGTCTTGACACAGTCCAAGACTTGTTTGTGTTCCGCTCGTTCAAATATTTTTTTATTCGTGTTCAGGTCATGTTCAAAATAACTTGTGAATATCTTATTTATGTCCGACTCAATTCAAACTCATTTATTCAAATTAAGCTCAAGTTCAATTAGAATTACTTCACATGATTTAACAATGTGATTAATAAATTTTAAAAAATAAGTTATTTTAGTTGAACAAGATTTTGAATACTTCACATACACACCATTTGATTTTTTTTTTTTTTTTTGCATTTAAAATTCTTACTTTTTGCTCTTTAAAAAGCTTTTCTTTCAACTCCTTTCCTGTCATTCCCTGATGCAGGGTAAAAACATGCGTGAGATTTAATGTGATCCCAATCGTTCCGTCCTACCTGTAGCAACACGTGCTCTAAACTTAGCTTTTTTAGACACATTTACATGTATGCCACCCAAATTTTATGTATTTACACCCAATCTTATATTTTTTACAATTATACCACCCAAATAATTTTTAAAAGCCATTAAATTTATCATTTTAAATACATATAAGAAAATAATATGAAAAGACTATAAATACAAACTGTTAGTTTCTTGAAATGAGAAAGAGGAGAAAAACTAAAATTTATTGCTGTAGATTGAAGAGAAATCAGAACCACACATTTTGTGTAGTCTTACAATATTTTAAACTTGGAGCTAATAACAAACTTCTAAGAAAAGACCTAAAAATCAGTCAAGAAAGTAACAAGAAATAAAATCAAGAAAAATTAGCAACTAACTCCTAAGATTAGGAAACAAACTAAATTCAAATTAACCTAGACACAATAAGCAGTCCTAAGCATGCATTCCAACACTCCTTGCTTTAGGATTTGCGAACACCAAGTTTTTGCCTTAGAAACTCAAACTTGTTGATTGGAAGTGACTTTGTAAGCAAATCCGCCAACTGATTTTCATATTTGCAATAAACCAGAGTCACAAATTCTTCTTTCTGCACTTTTTTTAGAAAAAAATAACTTGATGTTAAAATGCTTAGTGTTCCCACGAAACACATGGTTATGAGAAATGACAATGGTACGAATATCGACACCATTGATAGTCAATTGCATGCTGTCACTAGAAACTCGAATGAGTTTTGAATCACTTAAGCAAGCTTTATCGACATCGTCTTCCAAGTCCGCATGTTTCGTCATTGGCACCATTTTGATGAAGCCTGAGCTTGACTCGGGTTTTTCTTTCAACTCTTGTTTTGTAGAACTTTGTTGCCTTTGAACTTGAGATTGGATTGCAAAACAGTCACAAATGTTAATAGATTCTCTTTTTCTTTTGCAACGAACAATGTTTTTTCAGCGACATCTTTTAATCGAGCTTCCGCATCTGCCTACGAAATCTCGGTGCTTTCTTCAACTCGAACTACAACCGCTTCTAATAAAACAACATGTTCTCTAGCTTTTGCGAGCTTAGAATGCCAAAAATGTGCCTCTTGAAGAGCAGAGTCTCTCTGCCTGAACAGAATTTCTCTATCTCTGCTAAATGCTGCAACCTTTTCTTCTGATTCTCTTAACTTAAGAATGGTTTCTTGAAGTTTTTTATTTGAATCATTGGTCAGTCGTTCAATTTCGTTGTAAGCAAGCCTCCTCTCTTCATCCATAGCAAGCTGCAGATGCAGCTACTTCAGTAGCCTGAACTGTCTCAGTTAACTTGCCTGCTAACTCACGTATGGTTGAATCTCTTGCACGTAATTCTTTGGCCAATTGTTGAAGTTCTTCATCTTTAACTCGAAGTGTTTCCTTCATTATCGTAAGATCATCTAAATGGCCTTCATTATCCTCATTAATTAATGAAACATCTATTGAGTGGGCATGTTTTACATAACTTCATTGGGAAAAGAGCCAAAAACCTCCTGCTCCTCCTGCATTGGATTGAGTGAAAAACTCCTCCCTGCCATCTTAACTTCAAACTCAAGGCCTGTAGCATCTTCTATCACACAAGCCTTCTCCATAAACATCACTTTGAATCCCTTTTCTATTAATTGACCAACACTGAGCAAATTTTGATCAATATCTGGTACATAGAGAACATCGGTGATCAATTTGGTTCTTGAACAGCTTGCAACGGCTACGGTGTCCTTTCCTTTGACTGCAATATATTCGCCATTCTCAATTCTGACCTTCTTGGACTCGGCGCTCTTTAAGTCATTGAACAACTCCTTGTCATGTGTCATATGATTAGTGCAACCACTATCAATGAGTCAGTTTTCACTTGTTTCATAACTCGTGAAACAAGTTGCAACGAAAAGTTGGTCATCTTCTTCTTGATCTGTCACTTGGGCTTCATCTCCTTGCTGAATCTTTATTATTGCAAACGACAGCTTCATGTCCCATTTGATTGCACTCGCTGCACTTTGCATCTGGGCTTCTCCAGCATTTGAAAGGAGGATGACCTTTCTTGCCACAATGTCGACATGGAGGGAAATCTTTCTTTTGTCCGCGTGTAGCTTGAAACTTCTTATTCTTGGGCCTCCTATTCTTTTCATCATCTTGATGCTTGACTGGAAGAGCTCCTTCGACGGCTCCTTTTTGCCTCATTACACGCCTCTGCTCTTGTGCTTGTAAAGCACTTAAGAGTTCTGTCAAAGCAATCTTTGATAGATCCTTCGTGTTTTCTAAGGCGGTGATGGTAGTCTCAAATCTTTCAGGCACTGTAGATTTTCTGAACAATCCTGAAATCTTCCAGAGAAGAACCCAATAATTTGACACAATTTGCTATGTTGAGTAGTCTGTCAGAGTACTTCTTTTTGATTTTTGTCCCCTTCATCTTTTGCAATTCAAAGTCACGAACCAAGTTTAGCACTTGCATCCCTCGAATTCTTTCATCTCCTTCATACTCGGATTTGAGATAATCTCAAATCTCTTTTTGCGTTTTCAACGACATGATACGAGTGAAGATCGTAGAGGAAACTGCAGCAAACAGGTAAGCTTTTGCCTTGGACTTCTTTGTCTTCTTCTTCTTTTGTGCTTTAATTTGTGTACGGTGGGATTTTTAGGGAATAGAGGAATGTCATAGTCTTCTTCCACTGCTTCCCAGAGATCCAAAGCTTCCAGGTACATCTACATGCGGACTGCCCAAATCCTGTAGTTGTCTCTGTCAAATACTGGTGGAGCAACTGAGGAAAAACTGGCTTTCATCTCCATTGCCGCTCAAACTCACGCACAGATCCCTTAAGAAGAGAGCTCTGATACCAAATTGTTGGTTTCTTGAAATGAGAAAGAGGAGAAAAGTTAAAATTTCTTGTTGTAGATTGAAGGGAAATCAGAACCACACCTTTTTTGTAGCCTTACAATATTTTAAGCTTGGAGCTAATAACAAACTTCCAAAAAAAGACCTAAAAATCAGTTAAGAAAGTAACAAGAAACAAAATTCAAGAAAAAATAGCAACTAACTTCTAAGATTATTTAAAATAACTTTTCATGTTAATTATGTGTTTAAAAGATGAATGATAAATGAGAAAACGTTTATAGAAGGCGTGCATAACCGACAACAAGATAAATTTAATTTAATTTGATTAGTAGCTTTTTCATCCATTAAACTGTAGATGAATATGAAAAAATTAAATTCATACAGTATGATCATTTATTCTCGTCTTGGCTAATTTCAAGTCTCGGGTCGGGTCTTGACGCAACGTAAGACTTGTTTGTGTTCCGCTCGTTCAAATATTTTTTTATTCGTGTTCAGGTCATGTTCAAAATAACTTGTGAATATCTTATTTATGTTCTGTTGAATTCAAACTCATTTGTTCGAATTAAGCTCAATTTAGTTAGAATTACTTCACATGACTTAACAATGTGATTAATAAATTTTAAAAAATAAGTTACTTTAGTTTAACAAGATTTTGAATACTTCACACATTCACACCATTTGATTTTTTTTTTTTTTTTGCATTTAAAATTCTTACTTTTTGCTCTTTAAAAAGCTTTTCTCTCAACTATTTTCCTGTCATTCCCTGATGCGGGGCAAAAATATGCGTGAGATTTAATGTGATCTCAATCGTTCCTTCTTACCTGTAGCAACACGTGCTGTAAACTTAGCTTTTTTAGACACATTTACATGTATGCCACTCAAATTTTATGTATTTACACCCAATCTTATATTTTTTACAATTATATCACCCAAATAATTTTTAAAAGTCATTAAATTTATCATTTTTTAAATACATATAAGAAAAACACCTTTTTTGTAGCCTTACAATATTTTAAGCTTGGAGCTAATAACAAACTTCCAAAAAAAGACCTAAAAATCAGTTAAGAAAGTAAGAAGAAACAAAATTCAAGGAAAAATAGCAACTAACTTATAAGATTATTTAAAATAACTTTTCATGTTAATTGTGTGTTTAAAAGATGAATGATAATTGAGAAAACGTTTATAGAAGGCGTGCATAACCGACAACAAGATAAATTTAATTTAATTTGATTAGTAGCTTTTTCATCCATTAAACTGTAGATGAATATGAAAAAATTAAATTCATACAGTATGATCATTTATTCTCGTCTTGGCTAATTTCAAGTCTCGGGTCGGGTCTTGACGCAACGTAAGACTTGTTTGTGTTCCGCTCGTTCAAATATTTTTTTGTTCGTGTTCGGGTCATGTTCAAAATAACTTGTGAATATCTTATTTATGTTCTGTTGAATTCAAACTCATTTGTTCGAATTAAGCTCAATTTAGTTAGAATTACTTCACATTACTTAACAATGTGATTAATAAATTTTAAAAAATAAGTTACTTTAGTTTAACAAGATTTTGAATACTTCACACATTCACACCATTTGATTTTTTTTTTTTTGCATTTAAAATTCTTACTTTTTGCTCTTTAAAAAGCTTTTCTCTCAACTATTTTCCTGTCATTCCCTGATGCGGGGCAAAAACATGCGTGAGATTTAATGTGATCTCAATCGTTCCGTCTTACCTGTAGCAACACGTGCTCTAAACTTAGCTTTTTATTTTCCTGTCATTCCCTGATGCGGGGCAAAAATATGCGTGAGATTTAATGTGATCTCAATCGTTCCTTCTTACCTGTAGCAACACGTGCTGTAAACTTAGCTTTTTTAGACACATTTACATGTATGCCACTCAAATTTTATGTATTTACACCCAATCTTATATTTTTTACAATTATATAACCCAAAAAATTTTTAAAAGTCATTAAATTTATCATTTTTTAAATACATATAAGAAAATAATATGAAAATGCTATAAATAAATATTATTATTTAATTATTATTATTTCGAATCAAAGTGAGTTGTATACGAACGAACAAAATTTAGTTAGTGTTCGATTTGTTTATAAATCAAGCTCAAAAAATTGTTTGTGTTCAACTCGCTTGCTTAACAAACGAATCAAACATGAGCTGTTCACAAACAACAAGCTTTTTTGACAACCCCCCGACAAGGGAGTTTTAGGGTGTACTTTTCAAAGTAGCGTCCCTTTCAGCCTTGAATACAGGGGCTGGTTAGTTTAAGCTTTTTGAGATGAAATTGAAGTGGACTGCCATTGAAGTGCCTGAAATAAATGTTAATGTTTTTTTTCCATAGTTTAATATAAGGAAGGCTGCTAGACTCCCATTGAGTGGAAGATCTAAGATACATTTATCACCTTAGTAGAACCCATTAGGTGTGTTTAAAAGCTCATTGAGCCCAACTTCATAAAATAAATACATTTCCTTGGCTGAATATCCAATATGATGATGATGTAAAAGGCAAATGGTCAATGAAGGATACACATGTAATGTGGATTTCACTAGCTTAAATTTCATGTGTTTGAATGATGGCCACCCACTCATCAAGATTGATGCATTAGTCAACTCAACAGCCAACTTTTCGGTGATGAGTTTCTTTGACCTTTTTATTTGGCTATCTTCAAATATGGATACATTCCATCGACTATAAGATGATGACATTCATAATTGGAGAGAGACTATATTGTTATAAAGGAATGCTACTTGGCTTGAAGATGCCTGATGCCGTGTACCAACGAATAAGGGAAGGGGCAGACTGTTTAGATAATAGAAGTGTAGAAAAGTGATGTATGTGGATAATTTGCTAGATTTAAAAGAAATATTTATCACACCAATCGAATCTTACATACATCACTATCACTGGAAGCATATAATTGAGACTAGATTAAGGAAGTTCTTAGGGTTCTTCCTTACCCCAAAATGTATAAAGCTAAACCTAGACAAAGTGAAGAAAATGTAAAAAATGCCTTCCTCCAAAAATGTCCAAGAATGTGAACGATTAATTGAGTGAGCAGGTTGAGCCACTGCCATTTCAAAGTTGGCGAATAGCGTGTAGTTATCTTTATTATCATAAAAATTACCAAACATTTCATGTGGAGTGACGTTTGTAAGAACATATGGAGTGCAAATCAAGTTAATTTCCTTTTTTTTCAGGTGCCTATTAAGCTCGATATGCTTAATATGATAATCTTGTAATGAATCGTGTTCAATGCTCATTCATAGTTGATTTATTATCACAGTATATTTTTATAGATCTTTTCACTTAATTTTTTTAAGTCTCATAATAAGATTTTAGTCCCTTGGGCAATGACTCTGAACTCAATTTTGGCACTTGATCTTGAAATCATAGATTGTCTCTCTCTTCCAAGCTATGTGATTTCTTTCTAAGAATGTATGATACCTTGAAGCGGGTCTTCTTTTCATTAGTGATCAAGCATAATAATCAGTTGATTATCATTTAATTTGTAAAAGATCACCTCTTTTTTATAGAATTTTTCTTTGGGTTTGATTTAAGATATTTAAGAATTCTATAAGTGGCTTGGAGGTTTAACTTTTTTAATTTGTTCATGAATCGGCTAACCATAACACTACGAATGTGATATCGGGATGACTGTGAGATAAGTCGATTAGTTTTTCTATTATTCTTTGATATTTAACCTGGTTTTGCATCAATTCACTCTTCATCAGTGCCCAATTTTTATCTTGGTTCAACTGGAATTTCACATGGTTTGCACTCTGTCTTCTGTGTTTCTTTCATTATTCTATAACATATATTTATAGAGAAAGAAACATTCATTGTTCAAATTGAGTCACTTTTATGCTCAAGAAGTGTTTGAGTTTTCTTAGCTTTTTGATTTCGAATTATTTACCCAGTCTTTTCACGAGAGCTTCTTTCCCTTGATTGCTTTCCTTTGTTATATCGTCAATATATACAATAATGATTGAGAGTTTATAATTGAAAGAATATTTTATGAAGAGTTTGGTCTCATTGGCTTTGTTTGTATGAAACTTTTACTATAGTCTTTATAAATCTATCAAATCAAGCTATTCTTGATTGTTTTCGTCTGTATGAGGCATTTTTTAATCAATATACCTGTTTCTTCTTGAAAGAGCCATTTAATCCTGGTGATGGATCCATATAAATTTCTTCTCGGTGTCCTTATGTGGGAAAATATTTGTCACATCATATTGCTATATATATCATTCATAATTCACTGATAGGGATATTAGAATGTGCTAAAATTTTCTTAATAGTCAGTAAGTTATGATTGACTATATTTTTTTTCTATCAATATTATTTGTAGACTTTCAAGTTCTCATTTGTTTTGTATTTGATCGTGAAATTCATTTGCTTTATGCAATTTTTTTTTTCTTTTCGATAATTTAATCATATCTCATTTATTAATTTCTTAAGGTATTCATCTCTTCTCTCTTTACTTCTTTGCTATTTCTTTTATTAAATAGATTTGATAAAGTTTGCGGAATATAAATGAAGTTGGTGTTTATATTTGTCAGAAAGACTTTATGAGAGAATTTTATAAAATAAGATGTATTGGGAAATATGATATAAATGAGTAATAGTGGGTTGTTCAATGTCTTTTGGTAAGTATTCCTAGCCTTGAACTTGCTAGAGATCATGATTTGGCCTATTTCTTTTTTGTAGATCTGAAAGGGTACAATTAGTACAAAGCTTATATTTGTAGGATTTTAGGCTACACAAATATGAAGAATAAAAATATCATCAAGCTTATATTCAACTTGGGAATTGTCTTTTTGAAGATGAGTTCGAGTAAAGAAGCTATTAGTTTCATAAAAAAACATGCCATTCATTAAGATTAAAAGTTTTTTCATGGTTAGATGATAGCTCTTGTACTTTTTTGCTTGGCAGAATATTCGATAAATATACTTAAAAGCTTTTGGATTAATTATTTCTAATATTGTTATAAATACTAACATAGGCAATGCATCAATAATTTTAGAAGGAATATCAAAGAATTAGGGGAAAACTAGCGCTACAACACTAATTTTGGAGTGTTGAAGTTTCAAAAGACTAGTGTTGCACGCTAGACCAACACGCCATAGCAATAACAATGATAATATTTGAAGAGAAGCCTGAGAGTTTGTTGTTGTAGTGCTATGTTTCAGTGCCACAGTAATATAAGCTAAGTGCCGCAATGCTCACCCGAACGCAAAGAAGCCTATAAGCGTATAATATAGCGTTGCAACAATGTGTTTGTAGCGTTGCAGTACTACCTGATCAACACTGAAACACCAATTTGTGGCACTACAATCAGACAATTTAGAAGGAAGGTTTTAAGTTAGTTTCAGAATGGGATTGACAGTTGGGGACGATTTTCTAAGACAGATAGAGCTATGGGGTCATGTAGTAGAGTGCATGGAGTAGCAGGGAGGAGAGGAGTAGTGTAAGGAGTGAGTGTGTGTCCCAGTGTGAGAGTGTGTTTGTAAATGAAGCACAAGAAGAAATCTATGGAGAAAGTGATTGAGAGTGGAGTAAGAACATGCTCAACGAGTAAATTTTTTGTTCGTTCATTCTAACTCGTGTATTTTCCTTTAATTTGATAAATTCAATGATTTTTCACTGTTTTGATAAATATGTGTAGTAGCTAAGTACTTTCATTTTGGGTAACATGAAGTGATAAGAATTAATTATTCTTTCTTCTCTTTTTCATTGAGTAATTATAGGCATGAAGTGATAAGAATTAATTTGATAAGCTTTATTCTTTCTTCTCTTTTTCATTGAGTAATTATAGTGGTCATATAGTTATTTAAACTTAAAGTGATCTGTAGACCTTGATGGAGGTATAAAATAAAACAAGAGAATTTTGACTGAATCTTAAGTCGAATATACACATATATAATTGAAATTTTGCAATTCATTAAGAAATATGCGAATGCAATCATTTAACAGTTCTGATAGATATATAGTACATTAAATTGAAAGTATAGGTTTTCTAAGATCTCAATCGAGACTAGAAACAAAATTTGTTTTTGACTGACAATAGACCTGAGCAGTAACTCATATTAATGTGTAAAATCAGAGAAGAAAATCATAAATCTAAAATGTGTCTTTCCATTTGATAAATTTGTTGTGTGTAGAAGTTTAGATAAATATAAAATTATGAAGCAAATTAGTTGGATAAAAATTAAGGTTAAATTGTATTACTAATTACCTTTTTTGCATTACCTTGTGATCATTGAGATAATGATATCTTAATCATTCTGTATTCCTTGGAACGCGCATATACTTATGTGTGTTGTTGTAGCTGGTCAAGTTTTTGTTGTGCTATATTGCCATAGGTGTAGTGCTACAACACTATGTTTGTAGCACTGCATTGCTATATTTGTAGGGCTTGAGCATTACCTAATTAGCACCGCAACGTCGGTTTGTAGCGTTGTAGCAGGATGACAAGACACGATAGTTTCAAGTTGGTTTCGTGGCGGGATTGATTGCTGGGCGATTGTTTTGGGGAGTAGTTAGGGAAATTGTATCATGTAGCAGAGTGCAAGGATTAGTAGGGAGGAGAGTGGTAGTGTAAGGAGGAGTGTGTGTATGTGTTGAGAATGTGCTTGTAGAGTGAAGAATAATGAGAAATCTATGGAGAAAGTGCTTGAGAATAGAGAAAGAATATACTTAACAAGTGAAATCTTTGTTCCTTCCTTCTAACTCTTGTGTATTTCCCTTTAGTTTGATGAATACAGAAGTTTTTTCATTTTTTTTTTATGAATATGTTTCACAACTAAGTACCTATCACTTTGAGTTTATGGATTATCTTACTTAATATTTTGCATGACATGAAGCGATAATAATTATATTTTATTCGTAGATGAGTATACCCTCTTTCACTTTTGAGTGGATTAGGTTTTTTTAATTGCACTCAAAATGTTTTTATTTTTTTATTTTTTACGGTGGAGAGGAACATAAACAACAGCTAATCTCTAGTAGCATAATGTTTCTCAATCATGTCATAATTATGGATTCAACTTTGTTCCAAAATACGAACATTAGCTCTTTAGGCTCCAAAGGTAGATCCAGAACGTGTTGGATCTTTCTCTATTATTTTCAAAAGGTTTTTATGATTTGAGACCATTTAATATATTTTTTTCTTTCAAGTGATTAGATGCTTGAAATTTCTGAAGTTTTTTTTTCGTCTAGCTTTCAAAATTAATGGTCATGTTTTTTGAAGTGAAGCCCAAAAAACCTAGGCATAATGTATATAAGGAGAATTTGACAAGTGAAATAATGTTGGAAATGGAAAGCCCTAACCTTAGAGAAATGAAACGAATGCTGAAAGAAAAACCCTGCCTTAGCTTTGATGTCATGTAGAAAATAAAATAATTGAGAAAAATCTCAATTTTTTTATTTCTTCTTGTTTGTATAAGAGAATAGGTATATATACATCTCAAAGAAGAATTGCAAAATAGGAATAAATAAAAAAGGGTGAAAATTTAATAATGTGATGGTCCTATAGGAAAGCACAAATTACAATTCAAGAATCATAGAAAATCTAATCCAACTGTCAATGTCTTGATCCATGTGCCATAAACTCTTTGCTATGATTGAAGAGTGAGTGGGCCATATTGTTAAAATTAAATGGAAATTCAATGGTAGATGTTAAGGACATACTTGAAGTTTTTGTCCTTAAGACAGTAAGTTATCATACTTTGCAACTGAACCCTATGATTAACTCACCTTCTTGGAATTGAGCGCACTTTATCAAGGATGTCATCATGACTTGAGGAGAGAGTGTTGGAGAAACTCAAGGATGCTGAGTAGAGAGAGATAGAGGAAATGAAAAGCATTAAAGATTAGCTAGGAGCTGAAGCATTTTTATACATAGAGCATGTAATTTGCGGTAAATATTACATTCACCACAAATAACTAAGTTTTGGATTGCATTTTTTTATATTATTACAATCTTCATGACCTATTTATATTCCGAAAAAAGATAAAGGTGTTGATTTTTAATAGGTTGCAAGTGATAGAAAATAAAATCTAAATACGCTAGCATACCATTCACATAAACTCAACATAGCCTACATGAAAATGTATTATTATGAGGTGCAATAAATAGTTTATTCGTTCTTCATCAAGGGAAAATTTTCCTATACTCACTACTAAGAAAAAAAATTTAAATAAAATTTGATAATACATCAAAAGGGATGGCCCCAATCTTGACTTGCTACCATCGAATGAATACACCTCCAACCAAAGATTGACTCGACTTAGAATACTTCTGTAGTTGTGAGTGATTTTGGACTCGAAATTCTTTTTACGAAGGAGGCCAATGCTTCGTCAAAGGCAATGGAGGAGCATTTCTTTTCTTCCAAAAGGAAAAATCTCTCCTTCCCTTTTTCAACACTTACTCCACACCGGTGGGTTGATCCTCAATAAGACACATGTGGCCAAATGAAATTCAAGTAAGTCCTCAATTTTGAAAGCCAAGCCACTAGCCTCTCCAGTGGATGGGATGGCATTGAATTGTAAAACTTAGTAGTTGTTGGGGGACTGGCATCATGAGTTTGTTGACTGTATTTTAAGAGACAATCACCCTTCGCACTTGCACTTGCTTCAAACTTTTGAAGGGTTTCTCTAATAATTTCAGCAACTTGCATCACCTCATTCTCTCTCGGCTGCGTTGCTAAAGTGACTCCTATTGTATTCATTGAAAAGTTTGAAAGTGGAAACTGTATATTAAGAAAACTATAAAGGAGAAGTTAATGTCACAAATCGTTTACTAAGGCCTAACGTTTTGGAGCTATGGCCTCTAACTTTGTTCCTCACTAACCTATAACCTCACATATAGCCAAATATAGAATAACTACACTTGAGTGGTCAATATAAGGTTCTTTGAATTAACTCTTTGTGATAAAGAGAACTAATTAGTCTTACCTTTGAGGGAAACTCACTATCGTTTGGCTCTCCTTGGTATAGTGTCCAAGACATTAGTTTTTTATCCCCATTGTGTTCTTTTACTTTCCATTTGATAGAATTACCTAAGACAGAGCCTCCTAGTTGACAACTTCACTTTCCATGGAAGCACTCAGCATGGTCACGACAAGGGTTCTCTAATCGAGATCAAGATTAGAATCCATCATTGTCTTACTCAAGCTAGCCTTTACTAGCACCTTCACCAACTCGGTCTCTGCTCTTTATCCTTCACTGAACCTATTGTGCTTGTGACAATGGTTGACTCAACTTGCTCATAGTGATATTCACAAGCTTCATTTGAAGCCCCAATGAAGGAGGACATTAAATGATAAGCTTTGATAGAAAAGACCCCATTGCTATTGACATACTAGGAAGTCGCAGGAGGTTCATTATTAAAGTATTAAATTAAAGCAGTACTCCTAACAAAAATTGGATACTAAAATTTACCACTTTCTCTTTTACTGATCCATTAAAATAATAAATGCCTTACCTTTTTTTTTTGTTTTAATAAGATCCTTTCTAAATATATATTAGAATTGAGAAACTAAATGTACCCTCAAACATTCAATTCTAGATGGGCACGATAAGATTGGGTTAACTCACTAGATATTAGTGTAAATTAGCTTATCGCACAAGCACACAGGGTACTCTTTTAGATCCGAAGGCATTTGTATGAGGCGCAAGTTTTGGCATTCGAATGAGGCACAAAAGAAACTTGCCTAAACAGGATAGTGACTCCATCTATTTCATCGCACAAGCGCACAGGGCACTCTTTTAGATCCGAAGGCACTTGTATGAGGCGCAAGTTTTGGCATTCGTATGAGGCACAAATAAAACTTGCCTAAACAGGATAGTGACTCCATCTATTTAGTTGGTGAAGCCTTCGAAGTGCCCGCCCAAGGCAATGGGCACATGTACTTTTTGAGATTCTAATCGCTATCTGTGTCCCGTTTGTATCATGTATTTATTTTAAACTATAATATTGCTTTTAGCTCAGTGCCAAAACCCTATAATTACAGGGTCAAAGGGCCTTATTTAAGGGGCAACAGTGCCCTTGAGATCTTGTAGGTTTTGTAAGTAGACTTCTGGTATTGCCACTATCAGATTTGAATCTAGCACCTATTGCTTTTTGAAACTCAAATCACCTTTGCTTAAACATTTTTTTTTTTCTGGAGCATTTTGTTTTTCCTTGTGCAACAAATCTTCTGATGCAGCTAGGGGCCTTTCAAAAATCCTCTTGCAGATTTTATGGGGTGTGATGACATTTGCATTCTTTTAAACTGCAGATCAAACGGGAAATCTCTACCATGAAGCTCATCAGACACCCAAATGTAATATGCATGCATGAGGTAAGGAAGGACTTTTTTGTAAATGCAGGGTTGATTTTATTTGTTCTTTTAGGTTTTTAATTTTCATGTAGGACATGATTACGTTTGTATTCATGGCTGATTTTCTTCTTGCTTACGTAAGATAATGAAGAGAATAAAATAGTGCATACTGATTCTGTGTTGTTTTCATACCCAATGTGCGTATGCTTTTCTACTTCGTTGCATTCATGAGCTTCAGACTCTACTAGTTTCCTAAAACCTTTATCTGATGCTATTTATATAATATTTTCTAGAATTTCTGTGTCAGTATTATCTGATTTTAGTATTTGCTAATTTAATAACTCTATGCAGGTGATGGCAAGCAAGACGAAGATATACATTGTATTGGAGTTTGTGAAAGGTGGTGAACTCTTTGACAAAATTGTAAGAATATTAATTTGCATTGATTCAGATTAAATAACGATTCTTTTTATTGCAAAGGATCAGCTATTATCCGGCCATATTTTTGGCGATATCTTGTATTGCATGTGTCAGGCAAGCCGGGGAAGATTGAAGGAGGATGAAGCAAGGAAGTACTTTCAACAGTTAATTAATGCTGTGGACTACTGTCACAGCAGGGGCGTCTATCACAGGGACCTAAAGGTGCCCTTCATCCCCATAAAACTGCCCCATCAATACACATGCATTTTTCCAATTCTACATACAACTATTGTACCTGTACACACATTCACATTTTTCCAATTGTTATAACAACTAAAATCATTTGTTTTAACATAGTTTATAATGTGGTCATTGCGACAGCCAGAAAACTTGTTATTAGATGCCAATGGAGTTCTCAAAGTTTCAGATTTTGGACTAAGTGCACTTCCTCAGCAAGTTCGTGTGAGTTAATTGATTGACTTTAAATTCATAAGCTGTCTTGATGGTAACAGTTGGCTGCTTAGGCATGATTAAGCATTATTATGGGTTCTTGAAACTTCTGCTTCTCATGATTATGTTTACTGAGAACACATGACGATATTTGCTATGTAGGAAGATGGGTTGCTGCACACAACATGTGGAACACCAAATTATGTTGCTCCAGAGGTAAATTTAGCAGCCGCATGTAATTTTAATTTCACTAGAAAATTTTGCCTACGGTTTTTCATTCCATCTGGTTCAGCTTCTCTCTTAATGTAACTTGGGCTATATGCAGGTGCTTAACAACAAAGGCTATGATGGAGCCAAGGCCGATCTTTGGTCCTGTGGTGTAATCCTTTTTATTCTTATGGCAGGTTACCTGCCTTTTGAAGATTCCAACCTAATGCTACTTTATAAGAAGGTGAGCTATTTAGTCCAAAAAAAAAAAGTTATCTTTTGGAATACGAAGATCATGAGGCAGTTGTGAACATTGTTAGAGAAAGATTTCAGGGAAAAAAATCATTAACTTTTTGTGTTATGTGGAGGATGGTGCAGATCTTCAAAGCTGATTTTACATGTCCTGCTTGGTTCTCCACGAGCGTGAAGAAGCTTATTAAGAGGATTTTGGATCCTAATCCCCAAACTGTAGGTTCTTATCTTGCAATGGTGATAATATGCCGTTAAAATAAATTCTTAAAACTAGAATTGAAAAAGTTCATCCTTATTGTGTTCTGCAGCGCATGGCAATGGCTGAAGTGATACAAAATGAGTGGTTTAGGAAAGGATACCAACCTCCAAGTTTTGAAACAGCTGAAATTAGCCTTGATGATGTGAATGCTGTTTTTGATGAGTCAGAGGTAATGTTTTGCAATTCCTTTTCCTACATTTTTTTTTTTTTTTTTATTTTTTATTTTATGGTGGGAGTTGTTAGATTGAACTTTGAATGCAAGGTTTTTAAACATGCAGGAGTCAGCAAATCTTGTTGTTGAGCAGCGCGAAGAAAGGCCATCTCAGATGAATGCATTTGAGCTTATTTCTACTTCCCAAGGTTTAAATCTTGGAAACCTGTTTGAGAAGCAGATGGTAAGTCCATTTCTTGGATTGACCCAATGACCTTCTATGTCCTTAATGTTTCTTTATTTTATACGAATGTTAATTGTGCGACTTCCTTTTGCCCTTAGTGCATGTGGCTGTGCTTCAAACAATATTTTAAAAGGTGAAGTCTTAATTTGAGGCATTTTCTCTATGGGCATTTACATGCATACCACCCAATTTCTATGCATTTACATATCTAACTCCTAAACTTGGCTTTTTTACACTTATACCACCCAAAGCTTTCATAGCACATCAAGAATACCATCATTTTAACTTTGCAAAAGTGAAATACGCCTTCTTTATGCATAGATAAGGTGATATGTATGTAAAAATTGAATTTGATTGTTAAATACGTAAATACATAACAATTGAGTTGTATGTTGCTAAATCTTCCTTTCTCTATTGTGAGAAGTGTGGAAGTCACATGAATTGCACTTTTTTACTATTTTAAATACAAAGACACATAAAGATAAGTATTTTCATAGAAGTTAAATAAAATTATTTCGAAAAATGATAAAAATTTGTTTAAAATAGGGGATATTTCTTTATAGAAAATATAACGCAAAATATGTATGAAGTGCGTATAAAGTTTTATGATAGCTTCAGGGTTTAGGGTTTATTGAGATGGTCAACGGAGGGATTAGGAGATAGAGATGATTGGTGGTATTTTTTAATGCATGGTTGATGAGAATAAGGATTGGTGCAAATAAATCTTATTTGAGTCAAAAATAGTTAATTAGCTTGGTTAATTTAAAAAACAACTTAGTTTAAGATCCCTGGAAAAGTATGTGTCAACATCTTTGACCATTAGTTCACCCATCTAGTCCTTGAAAAATTTTAACGAATTTAGTTTTAATAGCAGGTTCAAGTCTCACCACTTA
This sequence comes from Phalaenopsis equestris, assembly GCF_001263595.1. Lineage (NCBI taxonomy): Eukaryota > Viridiplantae > Streptophyta > Magnoliopsida > Asparagales > Orchidaceae > Phalaenopsis > Phalaenopsis equestris. The sequence goes on from NW_018165413.1 coordinate 117,974, forward strand.
TGATATGCACAGACGTGGGCAAAATGTGACATCAATATAAGGTACATCTATTATTGATAAAGGTAGGAATATTAATTGCATAGATTGAGAAAACATCAAATGAATATCATTTCTTGGATTAATTAAATTGTTGAGCACATTAAAATCAATTGCTAAAAAGAGAGGAGCATGAGGCTTTTTTGGAGAAGCACAAGCGTTTTACAATGTTATCGAGAAGCACCAAATCATCAGGTTACATTAGGATTATTAATCAATTATAGTAAATTTGAACTAGCTCAAACCCATACTCCTCTAGGTGAAAGATTGAAATCCCTTCTCGCAAGTTTCATGATACCACCTCAGCTCGTCATCACTGCACGCAAAACTCTCGTGCTTGCTGTCGATGCTCCTGCTTTAAGGAGATGAGGAGCTAAGGCATTATATTGCACATTCTCTGTCGTCCCTTCTCGAGGGTTATCGATCGTAATTTCTCCTTCCTCTCTAACACAAACAGCCATGAGTCTTCTTCCACTTGTTCCTTTCATGTTTTAAAATTGTGCACTTTGGTATAAAGGTGTTTTCTATCTATGAGTCTAGTCATATGCTTCAAGGAATTTCGAGATGTAAGTCTCAAATTAAAAAATATTATGTAAATGAATTACTACTAGATAAACTTCAAAATTTGAAGAAATATTATATTAATATTCTAAAATATTAACACACTAACAAGTAACATGTCAACATTCTAAAAAAGAAAAAAGTAACAAAGCACGTAAAATAATATTTGACATTGTTTATTTCCTAACATCAAATCATGAAATTAGATGTGTCATGCAAAATATTAAACTATTAAAATAAGTTAAGTTACATAACTAAAATACTGAAACGTCATAATATAAGAATCAAAATAACTTCTAACATAAATTTTTCTCTCTTATTTATACTATCTCACACGGAAGAATATACTTAATAATCAATTTTAGAATTTTTAAATGCAAAAGTTTCTATTACTCTCATCACTCAATGGATATTTATTACCATTATTGATATAATGAGTTGTTTTTTCTCCTGCCTCATCCTCAGTCTTATTTATATTCTCTCATTTCTCTTCATCTTTAATCTCAATGATCTTCCTCTTTCATAATCAATAATAATCAATGAAAATATTATCTAAAATTTAAAACAATGACTATTTTTAATGCTTAGAACTTCAAATGCATAAATTTTTATGAATATTTTCTTTTTATTTTTTGCTATTTAGTGTGTAAGGCATAAATGTTGATAAATAATGAGGTATAATAATATTATTTTCAGCTTTTGCAAAATAAATAAATAAAATTTGTAGATAGCCTCAAAAAATAAAGTTGAGGTACGCCTTAGCCTGAGTGACGTGTACTCTTCATCCAGGTACTATGTGATGCGAGTCTTATATTGGTTTTTTTTTTAAAAATGTTCAGGCTTGTCTTCTCATATTCCACATTTTTAAATAATGAGTTCTGCAAGCTCTCCTCCCTTTTGATACTACTTACCCTAATTAGCCACTTAGTTGAGTCTTTTGCCTTTTCTCAAATTACAATTGTCATTTGTCTTAGTTCTCACAAGTTCTTATTGGAATCGCCATCATCAAATATTGGAAGGCTTTTGGATATAATTTTTTATTAATTTTTTTTCCTTTCATTTCTCTCAGCTCCAAATCAAAGTTTATTTCATGGTTAAATTCTGACTCATTTTTTTTTGCTTCATTCCTTATAACAATTTTGATTGTAAAATTTTTCTTTTGATGCCTGTTTGTTGTTGTTTGGGCCATTATGTCCTCATTATTTTTTTAGGTAAGTTATGTAACTATTTTTCTTATAAAATATTTAAATTAGGCTTAATAGAACTAATTTCTAGCTAGTTTAAGCAACTTATTTATCATGCGTTTCAATAAAACTTTTAGTATTGATTTCAGATTCTTATTATTTAGGAGTTTTGAATTAATAGTTGCGTTGTGTTAATTCTTTGGATTAGAAGAGAGTGTGATTTCAAGTGTTGCAATTTGAGTTCATAAATTTATATTTATTAATGCATCACTCCTTTTTAGGAAGTTATCCTTGATACATTGAGTAGGTTTTTAAAATATTTTATGGATTGTTAGTTGTGCCTTTTGCATTCTATTTTACCTTTCACACTCAAAAGTTCCTTGACACCTTTTCGTAAATTCTGTGTAATGTTCATAAATAAATTTAATATGATACAGATTGCTTTGATGACCAATTGCTACATAACTATTTTAATTTAAATGATTCAGAAGGCATTACTATTTATTTTCTTTTGTGATACCTTAATTGAATATAATAAATTAAATGCGATGCATATTCGATGTGCGTGTGTTTGGTTGTGTGTGGGGAAAGGAAAAATACACACGCACATACTACTATTATTATAAAAGCCTCTTTCGTTTCTTTTCATATGAAATCCTAGCCCTTAAACCTAATGATGATCACAATAATTAATCTTAGCCATTAAAATCATTTGAAATTATTAAAATCACTTAATAAAACTTCACACATTAATTAGGTGCTCTTTCCTAAAAAAATCATTAATTAAATAAGTTAAAATCATGAATTTAGTATTAATTAGGAATAAAATACAATTATTTTTTATATGTAAATATAATTAAGTCCCTTATCAATTTTGAAATGACAAGAATTTGAAAATCTCGATGTTGCTATTTCAAGTCATTTGTTTCTCGTCTCTAACATTAATGATGAATTGGGAATTTATTACATTTTTTAGGTTTTAGTTTCTCCTCTCCACCATTAATTGTAAATTAATTATATTTATTTATTTATTTCACAAATTTGAAACGACATAAGTTTGAAACTCAATTTCCTATGGCTATTTTTTAAAATCGTTTCAACTATTTTTAATTTTACTTTTTAAAAATTTTCAATCATTTTATTTCTTTTTAAAAAATATTTCATATGAATGATTAATCTAATGTTTAAATCGATCTGTTATTTTTAACATTTTAATTATAATTAAAAAAGTTTAAATGATTTATAAAAGATTTTCATCTATATATAGAAAAAATGTTTTAATTAAAGCTATTAATGATTATATCAATGTTTAAAAAAATTGAAGCTAATTATAAAAACTTATAAATCTAAGATACTGAGAGTATTAATTTATTTTTAAATTTTTTTAGATAATTTTAAATCTAAGATACTGAGAGTATTAATTTATTTTTACTAATCCTAAGTTACATATTTTTTCCCTAAATAATTCATTAATTAAATTATAAATTTCAAAGTTGCATTATTTTATTCTTCCTTACATGAATATTTTCAACACTTCGGAATAATCAATTTCTTCTCTGCCTTTAATTAGGAATTAAATGCATTTTTTCCTTGCTCCAAGCTGAATAAAATCCCTTGTTAATCTTATTATTTTATTGTTTCTTAGAAAAATCACAAATGATTTTTCGCCATATCAAATCTTAGTCTTTCATTTCTTTTTATTTTGATTTGATGATTTTGGTTCGTGAACTCTGCCCAAAATTTGAATTTATTGTTTCTTCTTCACCATCTAATTATTAATTTATTTTCATACCTTCTAAGCAAGTGATTACTCTAATGATTTTCAATTTTTTTTAATTATTTGCCCTAAAATAAAATTTAATATTGACAAATTTATGTGACACCGCTTCAAGTTCTAATCTTAAATGAGATGCATCCAACTTTTGAAACAATTAAACTTTAACTCTAATAAATTATTAAAAATAAGTGTTTGCAACAAATTCTTATTGAAGGAGATAATGAGGTGTATTTTCTAACTTCTACAATAGAATTAATATTTCTTTGTTTATTATTTGAAGTAATTTTGTAAATATTTGTGACAATTTATTCTCTAATTATTTTGAAAATTTTCCTATATTTCTACAAAAAATTTTCTTTTGTTATCCTTTCACGAACAACTTAAGTTTTTGTTGATGTTTAATTGGGTAGTATTTATATGAAACAAATACCTCCTTTTGAAATCCATAATAAAACCAAGGCAAAAGTTCTTTGCACTTGTTTGTTTATTTAAATTTCATATGATTAGAGGCAATTAATTGTACTTATGTAATTAGGTTTAATTATAATGTAATAGTTTCGTTGTGTAATTATTTCTTCAGATACTTTTCTTTTAAACATATATGTTTTTTTATGACTGGTTTATTTGAGAATTTTTTTTATATATTCCATTTTTTATTTTTTTTCAAACTAATATGGTTGAAAAAAATCTAATTCTATCTTTAATATTTATAACTTCCATAAAGCTTATGGTACTTCATTTCAGAAATACTTTAATTTTTTTAATTAACTCATATCTTAATTGTTAATTAATTATTATGATATATCCTCTTTAATATATTCTATTTTCATCATCATTCTATTCAATTTTAAATCCAAATATGGTGCATTAAGTGCGTCCGCAATTATTTGAAATTAGTAGTTTTACCTATATCATGAAATAAATTTATAGTGTTACAACTCTTTTGAAAATCATGGATTTTCATTGTTGGTGCAGATCTTCTTGCTTCAGGGTATATATATATATATATATATATATATATATTAGATGATTAGTGAGTAATCTTTGGATACAACCAAGAAAAAATACATTGATTATTTTTTTTTTCATGCGAATGATCATGAACATTATCCTACTATAAATTAACCTTGTGCATTTGACACGGTTAATCATCATGGTATGTAGTATCACTCTAATCTAATGATATAATGGTCATCCACTAATATTCCATTTCAAGCTTTGCCTCTCTATTGTTCATCATGTATACCTCATGTCCTGTATTTTATATGGTTTAATAAATAAGATTTATGTATTATATTTCTATGTCAACCTCTTTTTCGTCAAATTTTTCTTTTAATATATTCTACTGCCTTTGGTGGACCATCAAAGTAGTAGTACATATTTCAACTTCAATTATTTCATTAGTTTGCTTTTACCTGCCTTCTTTCATCTTTTTTCTATTATTAGTTAATATTTTATTTTACTTTTGAAGTTATTATTAAATCTTATATTGCTATTCATATAGAACCTTCATTCAGGTCTTCCAGACATTTTTCAGCTTTTCTTTTCCAGCAATGCTTTCTTAGAATGTCTGTGTTCTGTATGATTCTTGCGCAGGGTCTTGTTCAACGGGAGACGCGATTCGCTTCAAAACTACCTGCAGAAGAAATACTTTCGAAAATAGAAGAAGCCGCCAGACCTTTGGGTTTTAATGCTGAGAAGCGGAATTACAAGGTATTCCACGCTCCCATCATATCCTCTTTCCTTCATTATCTAAATTCTAACATTTCTTTCGAATATCACCCTCTCTTTTTTTATTTTTTATTGCATGCATTTGCGTCCGGTGTCCGATCAGAATCGTGTTAAAAAAAATTTTATTGGGCCCCATTCTAAAATAAAAAAAACAAAAGGTATATTTCAATGGCCCTGATTGGACACCGGTTGCGTCCGGTGTCCGTATGCAATAAAAACTCCTCTTTTCCAATATCCGAATCCGAAAATTTCTTCTGAACTTCTCTGTTTTAGCATCAAGTGCTGCTTTTTATTCAATTTGTCATCCCTCACAGCTGAAGCTGAAAGGGGAGAAGAGTGGAAGAAAAGGCCCTTTAGCCATTGCAACAGAGGTGTGTTCTCTTAACCATTTCATTTGATTTCAAAATTCCAAACACATAATGAAATATATTATTTTTTTTTGTGAAAAAGGTTTTTGAAGTAGCTCCATCGTTGAACATGGTAGAGGTCCGTAAGGCCAGAGGCGACACATTAGAATTTCATAAGGTGTGAGATAAACACAGTACTAGCATTTAAATCGTAGATTTGAGCTCGACTTAAGCTAATAATTTTTCACTTTATTTTATCCTTTCAGTTCTACAAAACCATCTCGGCCGGGCTGAAAGATATAGTCTGGAAGGCTTGAGATGAGAAGCACGCCGTAGTCTTGAGATCAAAATCTAAACTTTTGTAAAATGACTTAACACATCCGGTTTATTATTGAAATGCTGTACATAATCATATTTATGGCTGTGCTGTTTGGGAACTTCTGCTGAAACTTGCGTTCTGTACTTTGTATTTCCAACTTATAATTATTTGGTTTCTTCATCTTTATATTTCTATCTTAATAACCCAATTTTATCTTCCATCCAATATCCTTCCATTGTGTGACAGATTGCAGACGATAGAAATTGTCAACTAAAATGATCCGAGCACGAGGTTCGAGGTTTGTAAGTATTGCATCTTCAAATGTAAGCCTAAGCTTGTGTATATGATCTATAAATGTAGGAATTAGAACCTTTTGTTTTTTTTTTTTTTGGAAAACTTACATTCGTACCACATGATGCTTATGTATTTATACATGTAACATCTAAAATTTGATATTTATGAATTTTAGATGTAAGCAGATTATACATACATGCCACACTTTGTATACTTGTGCTTGAAAAGATGTATTTTCCTGTTAAAAAGTTGATAATAGTTGTATCTTTGATGTAATATTAGAACTTTGAGTGCCATGCATGACAATGTGAAAATTTGGGTATAGATATGCAAATATATAAGAATTGTGGTATGTATTTAAATGCCCTTTTTTTATTCCATGATGCAATAAACATTTTTTTGTAAATATGATGGCATCATAAGTTTGTTATGCATGTTGAATTGTTATATTTCTGGGGAAAACTTGAATCCTGAGGTGTTTGTTTAACCATGTAAAATATCTATTTGTCTGAAATATTTATGGTGTGGTTTAAATGCTGTGTGAAAAAAAGGAACTTAATTGTAGTGTAGAACTTGTTATTCATTTGATTTTTCTTGCCAAATGACATGAAGGAAACTAATGGGTTTTCCAATGAATTGAGAAAAGTAGGAAAATGTTTAATTTTGTGAATGGTTGAAGAGACATATAGGCCCTTTATAGTCATCTTGTGGAAGTACTTGAATGAAAACAATTATGACATACACACACAGTATATTGTGAAGAATGAGAAGGTGGTTCATGAAATGTTTTAGAGTTAATGACTGATAAATCACTATACAAAAATTAATGTTAGAAAATATTAAGTAAAGAAGAAACTAGACTTGAGCCTACAAAGTTTGTTGATTGTAAGTGAATAACTATACTTGATGGATACCGTATGGCCAAAAGTTTATGGATCGGGTTCGAAATAAGTACAAGATACTAATGCCCAATATCTACTATTTGATAGGTCTCAATCACATACATATGTGTGGATCAGGTAATGCATAGATAATGAGTCTATGTATAGATTCTATGATGATGGTAGTTAAAATGTTTCTAATACAAGTTTATGGATCGGGCTCGAAATAAGTACAAGATAGTAATGCCCAATATCTACTATTTGGTAGGTCTCAATCACATAAGTATGTGTAGATCAGGTAATGCATAGATAATGAGCCTATGTATCGATTCTATGATGATGGTAGTTAAAATGTTTCTAATAGAGAAAGTTCTCGTGTTTGAAGTGGTTTAAGTGCAAGAATGAAATCAAATAGTCCTAAGAGAAACATTAAACATGACTGAAATAAGAAAGAAAATAACAAAAAGGTTGGGGAGCAATTTTGAGTTCTTCAGAGGTGACGAGGCTTATGCTCTTATGACCCCTATATAATGCTCTCTCGATGTTTTTCCTATGAGTTTTTTGACATGATAGTTCACAACCTAGACTCCATCTTCATTAGTCTATGTCTAGATCATAAGAAGAGTTGAAAATAATATTACAATTAAAAGGGATTTAACCATACGAAATTTTTCATGATTCCTTAGATCTTCTAAGTTGTAGTTTCCTAATAACAATATTGCTATTTCATTAGGTTACTGAGTGTTAACCTGCTTGTTCCGTTAGGCGGCGGTTAGAACTCTAATATCATAAGAAGTTTTAACATTTTAAGTGATCGGGTTACGACGACAATCAAAAGGTTAACACATTAATATGCACAGTTTAAAACACAAAATATTTATAGGAAAAAATTCACAGTAAAAACAAGAGAAAAACTACCTGTACATCACACGAGTATGAAGGTAGATTTAGCTACGAGACATTAGAGAGAAAAACATGAAAAATTTTATTAAAAACATTTGAAGATACATGTGTAAGAATGTGCAAGCTTACAAACAAGTGAAGTGCCTTTGAGAGTTCTTCAACTCCTCGTCGTACAACGTTTAGCTCTCTACAATTTCTCTAATACTTCATATTCAACCTCTCTATCATACAAATACTCTCAAAACTCAAAGGAAAACTCACCTTAGAAGTCTCTTCTCGAAGGAAAAAAGAAGAGAACCCCTACAAGTTGATGTAAAATCGTAATCCCTACTGCAATAAGACTTCAAATTCTGCACACCTCTTCTATGTAGTGCCCAAGCTCACCTTATATAGCCCTTGCCAAAAATTCTTTGGAAAATCATGCCAAAATAAGAATTCGGCTGACGCGGCATAACTATGTCTATGGTTGGTGTAGTTACGCCGCATTTGGCGTAGGCGTAGCTACGCTGAGCCCTTATGTAGTTATGTCAAATCGATAATGAACCTAACCTAATTGCGCTAGGGCCTCACGTAATTATGCTAATCCCCTAAATTTGGTAATTTCATTTTTTGACTTTATGACACAAACTCGCACTTTTAACCTGCGAAATATCGCCAAAAATTTTCCATAAGCCTAAAACCATGATAAATAGGGGAAAGAATATGGTGTATAAAGCAAAAAAATGCTTAAATTTACATCATATCATATACCAAATGAGACAATTCGACCATAATAGTTCAACCAGTTAATCGATTCAACCAAAAATTAACGTTCAATAGCTTGCCTATGATGATTTACACATAGATGTCTGCTAAGACTAAGACAACTCGATAACTTATTAAGGAAGCTCAACTCACCCCGCAATTGATTTAACAGAGCTTTCTATGAGATTTATTTGCCTAAGGAGACTAACTTATCACATGACTGAGCTCATTGATAGAGACATCACCAGCATGGTACACTTGAGGAAAGTTATTTTATAAGGAACATTTATTCATGAAGGGGGACAAGGATAATATTAAATATAATACTCTTGATACAAGAAGACAAAAGAGATAGGTCAAGGTTCTCTCAGCATCCAAGGGTAATGAGTGCTTCCTTTGTAATGATAAGTAACTCATATAGATGAGGATAATCACTATATGCCAGGGGATTCCAAATAGGAGAGGGAATATCACGATTTTGAATTCTCCTTTCCTATTTTCTTAGTGCAAAACTCTCATTATTCCAGTTCTTTCCTTGGTTTTGTTGTGTCATTGACAAATCAAAATCTAATATCTTGAAAGGTGTGGTAAGTCAGATCATTCCACATAAAATGAAGAGTCACAGAAAGAGTGGAGCCAAGTAATAGGGAGATCACTAGTGACTTGAATTATCCAGAGAATTTGTGACACAATAAATCAATGAGCTGAAAGAGTAGATGCTGGCAGTAATTATTGATACCCTATAACAAATGCCAAAAACATCCTCAACTATCAAGGGAGCAAGCAATCTCTCCTTCTCCAAAGTCACCATCATCTTGGAGAACTAATGAAGGATCTTGTTCTTTGCTCTAGCAAATGAGGATGACACGTAGTATCTCGATAACATTGGTTTGGCTCCCTCGGAGTGTGAATGGGAAAGAAGGCGAACCTAAGCCCTCATACAAAATTGACTAAAGAATGTTTTTTTAGATAGATCATCGAGACAGATGCTTTAGAGAAATTTAAGAGTTCATATTTGAAATTTTATAGGGATAGAACCAATCGATTTGGCTACATCGCCTCATTCAAATAGGTTTTAAGGATCTTTTTATGGTATTCATATGATCATTCAATATTTCCTTTCTCAACGCTCCTTTTATCAAAATTAATAAAGGGATAAGGGAGATAGGAAAAAATGAACTGAAATAATATGATAAAAAGAAGGCTAAAGAGTTATTTATATGGTGCTCTTCATGATATGGGTTGGAGATATTTGTCAAAAGATACTTCAGCTTAATTTAACCCACACTATCATAGAAGAAAACTTTTAGAAAACTTTTAGATACTTCTCACATATATCTCGATGATTATAATTTATTCTGAAATCGTAGAACTTCCAATAGAACACATTCTTCTTAGTTATATCTTTGGGGATTGTTCGCCGCCAAATTGGGAGTGTATTTCGAATATATATATATAGTTTTGAAAAGTAATAGTTTAATTTTGAAAATACGAGATCGAACTGATCTCATATAGACAATAATTTAAATGAAAGAGCACTACACTGCAAGTAATGCATCTATGTTGATGAATAGACATATTATTTACTAGTAAGACTCGATTAATTAAACTAAAGAATTTATGACATCTGTTTTAGTATGCGAAACTATTTATGTTAGCCGACAAATGTCTCCTATCTAATATGGAAAATTAGTAGGGTTTATATAAAGTCGGGTTCTAAATTTTCCCATAATAACAAGCTCATATGGTTAATTACATCATAAATGACCAAGGTCACCTAAGAAAACTCTCAATTTAGATCAGAAATATTATTTTCAAGAATTTCAAAGTTTAGGACTTTCAATGTTGGACAAAGGAGTGTCAAATGAGAAAAAATCAAGTTTAGAACATTTATTATAGAATCTAAATAGAGAAAACTAAGAGATGTCACAGATCTTAAGGAGAACCTTGACAACTACCCAAGTTATCTAATGATTTGACTTCAATTTCGAACTAATATTATTAAATGTTTAATCCTGTCAATTTTATTAATTAGTGCTTACATTTGCATGATGCAATCATATATTAACTTGAAAGATATGAAGATTTATGTCGTAACGAACAATGACCTCGGAGCCTAAAGCGATTTAGGGCTTAAATTGCACAACATGATTGTGCAAAGGCTTAAGAGTAAGGTGAAAATTTATGTTGCACTAAGCAAGTCACCTCAAGGTCCTATGACTTGTTATTTAATTATAAGGAAAGATTTGTTGTTGTTCTTTTGTACATTCTTGTCATCCTATCCACAAAGTTAACTCCAAGCTCCTCGTCGAAGTAGCAGTCCTAAGATCTAAGGTTCAAAGGGTTTTACCATGTATGTTTAAATATTTTGGTTTTTGTTATTGTGTAAATATTATGGGGGGGTAAGTTAAAGTAGATTAGAGCGACACCGGTTAGGATCCCACGGCTCTCTCATTTCGGTACCACTATTTTCTCTTGAATTTGCTTAGACTAAATGAGTTATTTAGCTCATTTAAGCTGAGGAGATCTCGTTAACAACCGTGGGTTACCTCATCCGAGAGACTCCCGTAAATTTAAGAGAAAATATTATGCAATTGTTGTTATTTTGAAAAAAATATTTTAATTTTGAAAACGTATTTTGTAATTTTCACTTTTGGTATATAACTTTACATATAAAGTAAATAAATGCATGTAAGAAAAAGTTGTAAAGTAAATAAGTGAAATTGCAGTGCATATAACATAAATGTGTACTTGGGTCTCTGCTACCGCTACATGATTAGCATCATAAAGCATAATATATTTGTAGGAAATTTAAATAAATTGCAGGAAAGTAAACAGGAGCATCCAATACTGAAAAAGTTAGAAAAACGGGTCGTAACAAAACACGAGCGAGTAAAAGAAAACTCGTAAACACATATAAAAGATCGAGATTAAATGTAAGATATTGGTAAAAGTGAGGGCTCAGAGTTGGACTGTATGCTTCCCGACATTAAGTAAGAGTTATCAACCCGACAATCTACGAAGGTCAGCCTTAAGCTCTATCCAAGTGATTAACTGTTGACCTTCATAAATTTTTATTTTTAAATATAACTTTCATGCTTATACAATTTACTTTATCAGACAAAAGAAATTTCATTTAAAACATTTTGTAGGGTGGTGCAGTCCATAGGTTAATTACTTCGATCGAGCTGGGACTATAAACAACCTAAGAGTATCGAGGACAATCATCTTCTCAAGAGTCGTCGAATAGTATCATCGGTTATTATCTTCTGGTTCTTATCTATTATCTTCTCCTTTTATTAAAGGTCCTTGAGGTAGGAGATATTATTCTAAACCTCACGTTGTATCCCTCGTTTTAGCACACATTAACATTATTGTCATTGTCATAGCCACCTAGACCTCAGACTTACATAAGCCCATTGATCAATATGTGGCAAAAACAAATATCCCCAGTTGCTCACAATGATTTAAATACCTTAGAGAAGACTCAAATCCTTGAGCATTGAGTTAATTAATGTAGGATAAGTAGTATAAGGCATTTCTATTGATTTAGATGAATTATCGAGTCCCGAGACATAACTTGGTGGATCCCTAAAAGTTTTAATGGATGATTTTTTGGAACAAAGTATGATAAATTCAATTATCCTTCAAAATATCCAATAGGTCATACAAGTGTTCAAGAAACAATCCCTAGCAACTTTTAGAACCCGTTGAAATGTTTTGAGTTCATTTGAACTTATTATGTTATTCAATTAATCATCCGAAGTTAAATTATGCTTCAATGAATTAATACACTCTGTGCTCAATGAACCTTGATATCTTAATTATCCCATGAACGGGGTACTCACATATTCACTTGATGTTTTATTTAAGAGTTATGTAAATGAATGCCCTTAAAGTAAGCTCAAGTCATTAAAGATCTTCTACTCATAATTAAAGTTGGGCCCGTAGTGTTCAAAGGTATTCATCAATTAATCATGTTTATCTCTTCTAATCTTTATAAAATAAGTTTTAAATCAAGTCTAGCTCACTACTAAGCCCTTATATGCAATATTCAGGGTAAATTTATAATAATAAAAAAGGTTAAATTAAATGAAATTCAATTCTCATTAAAGGATCACATATATCATTTCATCACTAATTAAGGGTTCCAAATAAGTAAGTTATTATCTTCCTAGCTTAAGCCCGCTGCCTTAGTGTCATTCAATTAAGCTAGCCTCCAAGTCACAATTATGTAAGAAAATTACAATTTTACCATCATAGTGAAAATGTGGCAAGTTAGTTTACCTCTTAAACTCTTATGTTTCAAACATACAAAAGAGTTTATTATGATCAAAATTACCCATTTACCCTTTGACTTAACTTAAAATTTAATTAGGGCATCAAAATCTAAAATTACCATTTTGCCCCTAGGGCTCTCCACTTCATAACTCGTTAAATTGAACTCAAATGGCTTGAAATTTTTATTGTACCCCACTCATTGGTCAATTAAAATATAAGAGGAGAAATTATGATTTGGATTTTTATTTAATTTACATAATTATTTTTATTCAAAAATAAGGATTTTTCATGTTGTTTTATTTAATTAATCAAAGTAAAGTTTCTTTTCATGGGAGAATTATTGAAGGTTCAAATAGTTCAGAGGACTCTTTAGGCCAAATTTCATGATTTTTTGAATTATATTATTATTATTATTTATTTTAGTGATTAATTAAATAGAAAATATAATTTTATTTCAAAAAATATCTTTTATATTTTTATTAAATCTCTCTAAGTCTAAAAAACTCAGAGAAACAAACTTTTCATTTTTGTAATTTTTATTTTATTTATTATAATTATTTTAATGAAAAATTAAGAAAAATGCATTTTTAGCATTTAAAAATACATAACTATATTTATTAAAAAAATTAAGAAAATTATTTTAAAGGACCCGAGATGATCAGAGAATAGTTAGAAACATTTTTGGGCATTTTCCTTTTTTGTAATTTTTAAATATTTTTTAATTATTTTAGATAAAAAAATAGTCCAAAAATGAACTATTTATTTTAATATAAATTTTATTTTTCTAGATGTCGCTAATCACAAAGAACACTTAAAATTATTTTTCATAATTTTCCTAATTTTATTTTACTTATTATAATTATTTTAATGTAATAATCTTATTTTATTTGAAAAATTGACTTTAGTGATTAATTCAATTCAAATAGGTTTTAAATTTTTAGAGAGGATTAAAATAATCATTATTTATAGTGTGGAACAATCTTTATAATTTTTTGGATTATATTACATTTATTTAAATTTGTATGAGTTTTAATGACTTAATTATTTATAGTGATGTACATAATTATTCAAACTCATTTTAAAGTTTTCCTAGAGTTCTCTAACCACTGGGAATCTATCAAAATAAATTTCATATTTTTGTGATTTATATTTTAATTTATATATTTATTTTAAGCAAAAATATGTAACTAAACTTGAAAATTAGGGCTTTTAGGGTTAAAGATGTTCTCTGACTTTGGAAAAATCAGAGAGCATCTCTAACCGTATGCAAAATAAGCCCTCTAAATTTCAAGCCAAGGTGATTAATATTTAATTAAATAAAATTAAAATACTCTATAGAGTATTTAATTAATTAAAAATAAAATACATGATAAATTATTTTTTTTAGTCCATTATATTCTCTGTTGTTCATTGAATAACATGGTATTTTTATTTTATTTTTATAATTTTTTTACACCAAATTATGGATTTTTAAAGTTTCTGAATTTAATTAAATAAAAAGTGCTTCATTTTCCTACTTATCTACGCGGCGACCACATAATCCTATGGCGGCTCCGAAAGAACACGCAGCGTGTTTTGATTTGTTGTGCTTTACACCTCAATGTGCCACACATCCCGCTGTTCGCAAACAGATCTCCCGTCCGACTCCTGCTTCGTCGTTGGATCAATATACGCTCGAATGGACGACATTTGTTCATCGTCTACATCTGTTCTAAACCGAGAACCGTCCAACTTTTGGACTTAAGATCTCGCTTGATACTCAACCAAACCACATGAGGTTTGTTCCTATAGTTTCACATAGTCAAGGTGAACCTATCTATATGGTCACATGTGTATGACATGCAAGTTCACTTCACACTTAATGAAACTGAGAGGCATTTTTAGGGTTAGTGAGCTATACCTTTGCCCAAGAGGTGAGGCATCTATTAGGTTTGTTCCTGAACTTTGCCTTGAGTACATGAACGTCCTTCAAGCACTAATTTGAGCTGAAGTTGAGCCTAGGCAAGAGTTCGATCAAGGGGTGATTTGGGTTTGGTCTAGAGTGGGATAGAGTGCTCGAGAGAGAGGATTTTTGATGGGAAACTTACTCATTTGGTTTGGGG
Source organism: Phalaenopsis equestris (assembly GCF_001263595.1). NCBI lineage: Eukaryota > Viridiplantae > Streptophyta > Magnoliopsida > Asparagales > Orchidaceae > Phalaenopsis > Phalaenopsis equestris. The sequence goes on from NW_018165413.1 coordinate 133,134, forward strand.
AAGCTTAATAAAGATTTAATTTGAAGCTTGGTGGAGGTTTTCTTAATGACAGAAAATGGCCCTAGTTTTCAAGCTCAAAATTAGGGTTAGGGAGTGGGTTTGAGTGGTTGAAAATTGTGAGATTGAACTCAAGAAGATTAGGGAAAGCTCTATGAGCAATTTAGAGGCTCTCCCCAAACAATTGACAACAACTTTTTTTTTTGATGAGCAATTTAGAGGCTCTTCCCAAACAATTGACAACAACTTTTTTTTTTTTTTGCTGTGAGGGGTGACTTAAATAACCATGGCCATGGAGGCCAGCAGGGCAATCCAAGGGTTAGAAATGGGCGCTTATGTGGAGGGCTGAGCGGCGCAATTAGCCAATGGAAGTTGGCCACAGTGGATGGTGAAATTGAAGGTTGGTCCATGGGGGAGCCCTCTCGAGTTTGGGTTTCTTGCTACTAGGTCGGCCGGTTAGGCCAGGGGAGGTGGCTAGGTGGTTCGCTGAACTCAGTGAGAGGTTTAATGATGATCAAGATGGAGGTTTAATCAAATGAGAGCAATCTTAGGTCACTTGGCCAAAAATGGGAATATATGACCTAAATCAAGGGACCCTTGGTCCATGACACCTCTAGGGTGGGCTATAAGGATCTAAGCTGGTCCATAGAGTCCAAATGGCAGCTGTGGTGGTCCAAGTTGGGCTAAACCAAGTGGCTCCAAATGGATTTAGGGTTTGGGTTCAAATTTTGGGATTTGGCTTAGAATTGGGTTTAGCTTAGACTGGAGCTTGGATTAGGCTCAATTGAATGGTCAATTTAGTTTAGGAAATTGTCACAAGGCATTTGGAAGTCAATTGGGTTGAAGATTGAGGGGCCATGAAGTTCAATTTGGAGGAATTTTGACTTTAAGGCAAAATTGGGTCAGGTCAAGGCCAATTGAAGGTTCAATTTGGTCTAAGGGAGTGTCATGAAGGGTTTAAAATCTAAAACTGAAAAAATTGGATAGGTTATAGAGTTCAATTTGATGGGATTTTAATTGGGCTTGGAATTTGAGTTTGAAATTGGATTCAATTGGGCTAAAATTTAGTTTCAATTAGGCTTAGACATGATGAAATTTGATTTGAATTTTAAATTGGGAAAGTTTGAAATCAATTTGGTGGAAATTACAGATAATTTGGAGACTTTAAGCATTTAGGGAAACAATTAAGATTTTGGTCAAATTGGGCCTGATGGGTGATTAGGATTGGTTTTGGGGAAGTTTGGAATGATTTGAGAGGTTTTGGTAATTTTTGCGTCATGAGGGGCATTTTGATAATTTTGGTGAAGTTAGGGGTATTTTGAAAAATTTGTGGTATTTTTAGCAATTTGGGTGATTTGAAATAGTTTGAGGTGATTTCTGGATAAAATTTGAGGATTTGTGTAATTTTTGAAAATTTAGAATTCTAGGGGCAATTTGGTAATTTTAGAAAAAGTTTGGGGGCTAAAAGACCAAAATTGGTGATTTTGGTAAAATTAGGGTTCAATAAGGAATTCAATCACAAAACTGCTCTTATGGTGCCATGAGAACATGTGAACCTCATTTTGGTTTCTACATGTGTAGGTCCTAGCCATCCTAGTCAAAGACTGAGGGGGACCACCCACATGGGTTTTCGAAATAGTAAGAAACCAGGCTAAGCATGAATTGTTAGGGATTTTAGGTTGTGAGTGAAAGTAAGGGGTTCAAGTGTGTGTGTGCAAGACTGACCAAAAGCACACCACCCAGGGCTAACCGTAAGGCCAGACAGTCCTATGGGGACTCCTCTTGAGCTTTCCCATGCTTGGATTCATCCTACTAAGTGTTAGAGGTTAGAACCAATCATGTGGAGCTTCAAGAAGAGTAAATAAGTGTTTTAGAATTTCTAGTGGGGTAGGGTTCCATCACTAGTTCTCTAGAATAGTCAACAGGAAAGTCCTATGACTAAATACTAGACTTCTAAGGAATAAAGAATAGACCTCAACAAAAAGTGTGGTCAACAGAGATACCCAAGAAAAATCTCAATTAAAAAAATATTGTTTATGTTAATAATCTTTTCATAAGAGCTCATCAAAATGGTATCATCTAAATAAGGGGTAGTTCATGTATCAAAGCCAGAGCCATAGGGTAAATGGTGAATCAATATATTCTGATGAGTGGTGGCCTATGAACAATGAAGCCCTGCGTAAGTGATATATCAAATAAATGATAGGGCTCAAGGGAGTGTCAAAGGATATATCAAGAGTATATAATCTGCTAAACTTGAATTAGTAATGATTACATAGATTCATCCTTCTAATTGATTAGAAAACAAGTCTATTTATCTGTTAAGGTATTCAACCCAACATCGCCTAAAGCATCCTATAAGCAACCCATAGATTTAATTGTCCAGAGAAACTTGATATACCACATGCCAAAGAAGAAATCCAACCTAGAATTCTAAGACTATATTTGATGGAATAAAAGGTGGAGTGGCCCTTTCTTTTATCATAGAAATGATACAATACTCATGGGATAGGAAAAGAAAGGTGGATTGATCACAAGATTTAGAGCTACCCAACTTGAACTTATAGTTTTTTTCTGGGTTAGGATTGCCACTAAGTACCATAAGCCTTCTAGGCAACCATCAAAATAAATATTAAATATATTTTTTTAATTTTTGCATAATCGACCAAAGGCTATACATGAAAGAAAAATTTTAGCAAGGAAAATTATTTGGTTGAGTCTAAATCTTTTGTGTTGGCAAAACTATTAAATTTTTATAGAAATGTTTTTTTTTAACCTAGGAGCTTAAGAAAACATTGAGAGCCTATGTAATCCATAGTCAATAAGAAAACATAAATAGATAATATACATGCACAAGAAAGAAAGCACATAACCAAAAAAATGTATTGAAATAAGTTGGGTGTCATTTGGTCGACAACATACCCAATAAAATTAAAATAGTGGTTGGGCTCTACATATATAACTTGATTCTAGATCTATACAATAATAGGCAATCTATAATTGAGGTATGAGACATGAACTATATAGTTCCTGGTCCTCTTTTAAGCATGGCCCTAGCCTTCAACTCTAAGGGACTAATACCCATATCTTATTTCTAATATAGAATCAATTTTAGAACTTTTAAAATACATAAAAAAATTTAAATGGTAAGGTCTCAATTACCTGCAGAATATGGATTAGTAAATAGTTTTATGAAACACATACAAGCGTTAATGAGTCATGCCTGATAGGAGGAATTATATATAGTAAGTAACTGTATAAGAAAAAAAAATTAACAAGCTTTATGACTTTACCCAATGTATATAAATCCTTCCAAGAAGACATCATATATCATATCCTAGAGCACATATCTTAAACCCGGTGAACATACCAAGAAAAGCAAACAAAAAATATGTGACTAGTCACGAACCAACATAGAACATTAATTGCATACATGAAAATCCTAACTATACCCTATCATAAATTAAAGACACACAAACATGTGTCACAGTGTGCGCGCGCGCAGATGTGTGGGCGTGCAACGGGTGGTATGTTTGTTGACAGTTTTAGCTTAAGTCCTCTCTGTTTCGAGTTCGAATCCTTCACATATGGGGTGGACAGACACGTGTTGCACTCCATCTTGCACAAATATAT
>NW_018165413.1:136863-137896 GCF_001263595.1 Phalaenopsis equestris
ATGAAAAAGCTGTGCCAAACAGGGCCTAAATCATCACTAGATTATCATGGTTATTAAGCTAAAGAGGTACTTTCTTAACAACAAACAAAAATGTTTAGGAATAGAAATAATAAGTGAGCCAATGTTTGTTATTATTCATTTATATTTTTAGCTTTAAAAATTTTATTTTAGGTTGTTCAATCATCTAAGTAAGTGAACATAAATAAATCTTATATGAATGTGAATGGAGTTGTTCATCGACTATACTATTTTGCTAATAGCCATGGCTCCCCCATTGAAGGATTTGGATCATGCAAGGAAAGGGCCAAGTGTTCCTGCTCTGAGATGTCCTTATATTCTTTAAATTGATGTCATGCATGACAATCATCGTCAAATTTGTATACATTGGAAATACTCAATCTTTCTAGGGAAAAGTGCATAACCAACATTTTTCAATTGCGTGTATTGTGGCTATAAAACTGATAGCTAAGAATAATCTGTTAAGTGTTTCATATTATATCTGTTAAATTATTTATTTAAAATAGTTTAAGACTTCATAATCATTTCATTAGCATCATACCAAATATGTGTTTGGCTTTTTGAATCTTTTCTTCAATCATTTCTATTGAGTATTGTTTTCGCATAGCCTCTGGTTTTTTTCCATTGATATCCCTTTTTGGGCGTGTTCGTTGTTGCCCATTTCTTTTGTATGGATGAAAGCTACTCTATTGAATGAAAAATACGTACTATTTTTTGCAGGTTGCTGTGCTTGCTGGAGATTTCTTATTGTCCAGAGCATGTGTGGCACTTGCATCGCTGAAAGACGTTGAGGTCTTTAATTATTTTAATTTCATCATGTATGCTGTAACAGTTTTGGCGCGTTATGCTTTCAGTATATTGCTTTTATCCTTAATTATATTTGTACAGACAGAGTGTCCTGCAAATTAGTTTGACTTTTTTATTTTTTTCTAGATCTAAACTTTGCTTGATTCACATTATGTTGATTTTCATAATTCAGCGGAGTTATTTTATTGATATGAAAGGGGGAAGAGGG
>NW_018165413.1:137907-140918 GCF_001263595.1 Phalaenopsis equestris
TACCCTTTCATGAATCCTAGAATAGGAAAGTCAAGAAAAATGAAATAACAGAAAAGAAATATATAAAAATTATGTGTCAAATTAATTAATTCATAATAATTAATTGGGGATAAAGTAAACGACATAAAATAGGACAGGAAATAAATCTAAAATAGTTAAGGAAATAAATTCAATCTAAAGAAAAAAATCTAATCCTCATAACTCTTACATGAATAATTTATTTTCTAATATAACTTCTAATACTCTCTTTCAAGTTGAAGCATAGTTGACAAACATGCTCAACTTGGATTTGAAAATATAAAAAACTGAGCGAGAAAGATTCTTGAGGTAGAATTTGAAGTCTTCATCCAATACTTGTATCAACCCAAGCATTTAGGGATATTTCTAATTAATTGTTGTTGTATTTAACTACAGTTTATGTAGTGTTTGTAGGTAGGCGAAATACTTCTACAAGTAACGCTGCAAGAAAGTTTGCGATGAAGTAGACAATCTACAAGGAAAGCGACAGTGTGTTGCTGCAGGGAAAAAAAGAACGCTCACAAGGAAAGTTGCAGGGCCTGACCTGTAGGCCAAAAGGAAGAACATCTACAGAGAAAACTACAGGGTATGGCCTACAGGTAAAAAGGAAGTACGTAGGGAAAGCTACAGGTTATGGTTTTGTAGGTTAAAAAGAAGAACCCCTACAAGGAATGCTGCAGGGTATGACTTGTTGGAAAAAAGAGAATACTTGCAGGGAAAGTTGAAGGGTATGACACTTGCGGGGTAAGCTGCTGGATATGGCTTGTAAGTATGGGCATAGAAAGGGCATGTAGTTGGAAAAGCTATGGAGTAATGCCTGCTGCAGGAAAAGACTCCGGATAAGGGCCTACTGTAGGACAAAACTCTGGAGAAAGGCCCACTGCAGGAAAAAACTCCGGAGAAAGGCCTACTACAGGAAAAAGCTCCGGAGAAAGGCCTACTGCAGGAAAAAGCTTCGAAGGAGGACCTACTGCAGGAAAAAAAGTCTGGAGGAGGGCCATCTACAGGGAAAATCACTGGAGGTAGGGTTGTGACAAGAAAAAAGCTTTAAAAAAGGCCTTGCTATAGGGAACAACACCTAAGGTTGGGTTGCAGCAGGAAAAAAAGCTTTGGAGAAAGGTCTGCTATAGAAAAAAAAGGTCTCGGAGCTTCTTAATCACAGTAGCAATTATAACATGCATCTTTAATCAGGCCCACTGCAAATAGGTCAGGGTACCACACTATCTCTACAGGACAATCACAATGGTGAACACAATAATCGTTGGCGCTACCAAGCCTCCCTTTGCCTCTCCTCTTAGACGCCTTAACAACACTGAGCCCAAGCCTCTCTACCTCAAGTTAGAGCCTCTCCTTCATGTCACGATCCTTTACAATGTGGCTTTTGAAGGGGATATGAAACTTAAAAGTGGCTGGGCGAGATGCTGTGCTTTGGTGAAAGTGAGGCGTCAAAATCTTCCTCAATTTCCTGTTGCGACTGCTCGGGAGTCATCCTCTTCAGTGGCAGCCACAAACCTCTGAAACGAAAATGTCTCTCGATCCCCAGTCAGCACTATAGATAACAAAAGTGGAGCGAACATGAAGGAGGATGACGACATCACTAGGTTGAAGATAGTTATGGACAAACCCAATTCACAGTGTAGGCACTTTCTTCGCTCACTTCTACAACGATCGTAATCCGACAATGAGAGCTAGCAGTGGGGTTCGCCGCTGCCGCAGATGAGAAGAATAGTCGCGGTGATGATGATTGAATCGTATGTGCTGCAGTGGTTGAAGCAAAGGCTACATGGAAACAACAAAAAGACTGCAAAACCTGTTAGGAAACTGTAGGGAAGCCTGTAGTAGCTTGCTGGAAGCTTCAAAGATAGAAACTAGCAAGAAAACTGCAGCAGCGGAAGCTTCCAGCCAGCAACGGGGGAGAGTCATCAATGAATCCCGCCGTCGAATCTTGCAGGGACGGGAGTTCTAAGTGGGAAGAAGTGGTCTTTGGCGGAAAAAAAAGCAGTAGATGGCCTGGAGGATGTTCCGACGGCTAGTTCCCACAGGAAGGAGTCCGGAGGCTAGGGTCTGCAACGAGAGGAGTTCCAGCGGTTAGAGCCTTCAGGGAGAGAGTTCTGATGACTAGTGGGCTACAGGGGAAGGAGTTAGCAGCAGGAAGGGCTGCTGAAGGAAATTTTGGCAGCGGGCCTACAGGGAGAGGAAATTTTCGGGAAAAAATTTGAAAAAAGGAAGCGGTGGAAGAGCCTGCAGTACAACAAAGACAGGGAATAGGAAGTTTCTTGCGACAGGAGACTCTAAGATTTGCTTCAAGACTTTGATACAATATTGATTTTCAGAATTCATTAGATTTATTTTATTTATATGGATACATAACCTTCATGAATTCTAGAATTTGAAATACAAGAAAAATGAAATAACATGAAAGAAAAGGTATACCACCTATATATATAATTAATCACTGCATAATAATTACTTGGAGATAAAGGAAACAATATAAAATAAGAAAACTTAAAATAGAAATGGAAATAAATCTAATCTGAGGAAATAAATCCAATAAAAAATAATTAATCTAATCCTCATAACTTCTAAGAAGAATAAATTATTTTCTAATATAACTTATAATACATTATGATAGGTATATTTTACGCTTTTCTTTCTACTTGTGTGGTAATTTGTGTAAAATTACTTCTAGGGGTGATGCTGGGCTTCTTTACCATCATAACTGCACAATATCTTCATTTTCATATTCCAAAATATGTGAGTTGACTATGTGAATGCCCCTCCATTCAAATAGATTGTCTTAATTTGTAATAAAACAATCGATGCATTAGATATTGTAAGATTTTTTTTTGAGATAGTGGGAGTGCATGGGTTGCGCAACTCCATAATACCTAATAGATATTTTGGGCTTGCATATTTCTAGTTTTTCTGCAACTTTAATCTTAAAATATGTCTTCATATAGTTGATGCCTATGTACATTGATTTTCATATTTTG
>NW_018165414.1:0-532 GCF_001263595.1 Phalaenopsis equestris
ATTTTCATACATCTTTTATACTGTTTTTAATGATATTGCACTTTAAAGAAAGGTATTTTTGATGTTTTGTTGCAGAAATGATGAATTAGGGTCAATGGAGCAAAAAGATGCAAAAAGGAGAAAAATTGGAGCAAAAAGGACCAAAATGTGGAGAATTTCACTAGGGCGATGACGGTGTCATTCAGGCCTCCGACGGCGAGTTTTTCCCGAGGCTACAGGGCAAATTCTCCAGAAGGGCCCGGGATCGACGGTTATGTGACATGTACAATGGATAAGGCCGGATTTTGGAGGGGTGTGTAAGCAACTCTTGGGAAAACTCATCCACATCTTTAAAGAGAACATTTTGGCCAAAAATAGAGAGACTAGAGAGAGATTTTTGGAGTCCTAGAGGCTAGAAAGGATCCATTAGTGCGTAGAAAGCTTGTTAGAGCGTATAACTGTGAGAAATTCTTGAGCGTATAACTGTGAGGGAGGGAAAGTGAGAGATTTCTTCCTCCTTACTACTTCGAAGAGGAATTCTGTGTGCTGTAAA
>NW_018165414.1:629-16579 GCF_001263595.1 Phalaenopsis equestris
TTATAGTTTGTATGGCTTTGATTTTATATACGAATTCCAAGTTGTGTTTTGCTTTCCCTATGAGTTCTGAGTAGTTTTCTCTATCTTTCTCCTTATCTCGAGATTTGTGAAATAGTGATTTCGATTGAACTCAATTATGCATGCGTGAATGCTTAATTTTAAAATTGTGATGATCTTTTCACTTCAATATTAATTTACTTTTAATCCGGCCAATTGAATTGTTAAAATATGTTGAGTTTTACAACTAAAGTGAAGATTACATCCAAGAATCAGGGAGGTCAAAGCCCTTAGAGGTTGGGTGCAAATAAATAGGGAAATATTACTATCAGGCGTAGAATAGGAGATTTTAGAGTGACAGACTGAAATCCCTAATTCATTCCTATCGTTTGGGTGCTGATGTGTAGATGTTAGCCCTCAGGTGAGGGGAACGTGGGAGCTCTGAAGTGAGACTCTCAGCTTAGCCGTAGAATCAGTAACCAAGCATAGGATTAGTCAATTTTCTTTATGCCTGGACCAAAGGGTAAAGAATAGGTATGCTCCTAATTGGCACAATATAAATTGAACTAATTCATTTTATCCATTCACTATAATTTCTTGACAAGGAGAATGATGCTTTCTTATATATTGAATATCACAATTAACTTTATTTTCTATAATTAGTTATTATCAAAATTATCTACTTATTTCAATTACCTATTAGTGACAGATAAGCAACTTGAATGTCGTTGTAGTTGAAGTATTATTTTTTATTAAATCTTAGTTCGTAGTATTCTATTTCTCCCTGTGGGATCGATATCTAGGACTCCATTAGAGCCCTATATTACTTAAGTGATATGTATACTTGAGTTGACAAATTTGACTTTAACATTATTGAATATTATATCTATACGTCTTTATTAAATCAAATATATATATACAAAGTCGGAGCCTAGTTTTTGGCATCATTGCTGGAATTTAAATCTTCTAGTAGCGTCATCAAATTCTTGTAATTGTTGATTTACAAAAAAGGTCGGTCGATCATGATGATAACTCTTAAGTTTTTTTTTTTTTTTAAGATCATGAATCTGTATGGGTGATTCAAGATATATCTTGTTTATGGGTGTCATGTCATAATCCTCATCCTCAGAAAAGTGAGGTCAACAATAAATTGAAGCAGTTGCTCTACCTAGATCTGATGCTTGGAGTGTTTCAAAATTTTTAATGAAAATTAATGAACAATTGCTCTTACTTCTAATGAATCCTAATTCAAGTCCCTCACTACTACTACAACTTATATAATTTGGACGCAACGTCTTTTGAAAAATTTAACATATCTTAATCTCTTCATATCACATTATATTATGACAACACTTCTGTCATAGCCCTTGCCAACAATTAAGTATTTCATGCAAGTAATATACGCATACTAATTTATCACCACCACATTCTAGAGTGAATTAAAAAAATTCAAATTGATGATCATCATATCACAACAGTTGACCAAGGTCATATATCTTTGCAAAATTTTTAACAAGTTCAAGAATCAAGCATCATAGTTCCAAACTAAAAATTTCCACACCATTTCATCAGTTTGAAGGGGGATATTAAGACGCTTGACCAAACCCAACTAACTTCAAGATTCCTTTATCCTTATATAATAAGGTTGTAGCTTTTATTGGTTACTTGTTATTAAGTATCCATCTCTTAGCCCTTTGGTTTAATTACAAAAATACTTTTATATGATGGTTGTAACAGATTTTTAGTAATACTAGAATTTCCTGTTTCTTTTCTCCTAATCTTTTCCTTATTCTATATTTTGTTCCAAGAACCTCTCAAGTGTAGCAAGTTCAAATTTGAGGATATTTCACCCTCACAAAATCTCACAAGCATAACCTAATCCCTTCATTGGACATCTAAATTTACATCATTTTTGCATTATCATCTCCAAAGATTTTTAAATCCTCACCAAATTGGTAGTCCAGTATTTCATCGCTGAAGATACATATCATCATTCAAGAATAATGAGTAGTGGTTGTAAATAAAATAAAAAATGTAGTAGAAGTCCAGGGTGCTCATTTATAGGAAGTTTCCTTTCATCAATTGTTCTATCTGATTATGTAAGAACTCACGACCGATCTATGCTTCCAAGCTCTACCATTACTACCTTTCAATAAGTTGTAAGTAGGGTTGTTAACGCTCAGATTTTGACCCAAGTTGGGGTCGGTGACACGCCTAGAAATTACCTACTTTTTTATATATTTTTTATGCTAATTTTTAATGATAACTAATGATATTGCACTTTAAAGGAAAGTATTTTGCATGTTTTTGGTTTCAGGTACAAGAAATGAGCTTTTGGAGAAAATGAAGCAAAAATAGTGTAATTTGAAGTTAAATCAAGCAAGGAAACAAATTCTAATCTGGCGCATTTTGATATGTATTTCTATGCTTAATCTCCTTCACATTTATCACATATTTTTGAACAAAATTTCACTTTAAATAAATGTTATTTTCATGTTTATCTTGTAAGTATAACACTTGGGGCAGACTGGAGCTGAAACGGGCAAAACAGAGCTAAATGGAGCAAAACGGACGTGTTGCTAATAGGGTGGCGCCTAGGCACCAGTCTCGTATAGAAACCAACACTTAGGTGCCACATTTTAGTGCCTAGGCGCTAGAAATGGTTAAGGGGCGAGTTTTGATGATTCTTGGCTATTCTAGATGTTATGGAATATTTCAAGCAGTTATGCACGCCCTAATGAGTTAAACAATGAATCTAAACATTTGGAATGTGAAGAGGTGTGCCTCTTGGAGTGAAGAAGTGTGTCTTTTGGAAAAAAAAAAAAAAAAGAAGGTTGGTTTGTTTATCTTTAAGGGGGGTGGCATCTCTCATGGGGGATGATTAAGAAGAATTTTAAGAGAGTTTTAGAGAGATTTTTTTCATGCCTCTTCTAAGAGGCATGTGTGTGTGAGTACGAGATGTAAATTTCTACCTAATCTAGAGAGGTTGGTGAGGGATTTTTAGAGATATGTGTAAGGAATTGAAAGAGCATTACATGGATCAGCATGAGACTTTGTTGGTGAGAATTTCATCTTTCTTTCAGAGGAAAAAAACTAAGTAGTATGTTCTTCATTATTTTATAATTGTTTAAAATATTTTAAAGTGGATTTGCTTTGATTTATTAAAGTTTTATGTTGTTTTTTATCCATGCTTCGTGAGTAGTTTTCGTTACTCTTTTCTTTTGATATGAAATAGTGACATGAGTAGGAAAATTTATTTTTTGATAGAATATTTTTTATTTCTATGTGATGAGTAATAGATCATTTTTTTCATTGACATAACTTAAGTGGTAATAGGTTATGTAAAAATTTGTTGTAAGTGAAACTAAAACTTGGGAGACCGGTGATCTTGCCACTTGAGTGTGCTGACATTGTTGGTTGACTATGGTGAAGTAGTTTAGGTTGCAATGCAACTTTAAGGAAATATAATTCATGATCATTTTCTATTAGGAGCTTCTAGATGATAGATAGTTGTATAAAATGAATAGAATACTAAACATACTTATTCACTCAGAAGAGGGTAGGTAGGCATATGTTCCTTGTTGGTACATTATTACATAATTCTATTGATTCTTTTACCGCTTATGCCACCATCTTCATTTTACTTTTCTTTTGCAATGTTGTGGATGCATGTTTAAAAAATTAGATTTACTTAGAAATTCTCTTATTTTATTGATGTGATGGTAGTTTCACGGGTTATTAATTTACTTTGCAAACTGGTCATTTGTGATGTTAAAATCTGTTGTGAAACATAATGACCCAGGATGGCTATGTTTTCACCTAACTTGTGAGTACCACACTAAACCTTGGATGGAGGGGATGCCACGTCCAAGGGGGAGTGCCAAAAGATAAGGAGATAAGTTTTGTTGAGTGCAGAAATGATGATTCTAGAGTGACAGATTAGAACTTTTATCAATTTGGTCTTTAGTTCTCCACCAGAGGCCTGGTTGATCCTACTAGAGAGGGGTTAGTGTGCAATCTAGAAGTGATAGGCTATAATCTACTCAGCATAGCTATATCAATCAAGAATTTAACTTTAGATTAGCCAATATTCTTTATGCACTCGGTAGAGGGTAAATAATAGGTATGCTCTTATTTATCACTGGTCACATTAAAATCTAAGCATTTCATTCTTACACATTGTCTAGGTCATTGCATGTGAAAGGTAATTTTTAATATCTCAAAATTCTCCAAACCAATTTCTCTAGTTAGGTTTATTCTTAGATTTTGGTTTGTATTTAGGAGTTTTTATTATAAAACACCCTTAATCGTCATTCTAAATTAAGACCTAACAGTAGTAGACTATAATTAGCCTAAGGGATACTTACCCTGCTTTTTTGTAGGATCGACACTCTATTCTTTACAGAAAACCTTATACTACTTGTAACGATGTGTATACTTACGTAGAACCCCTAGTATGTAAAATATAAATCAATTCTAAATTCTATAACATATTCATTTTGCACATTAGTCGCCCAAGTAAACTAAGTCAAGTTTTTTGCCATAAAGTTAAATATCTACGTAAATACGGGTCGGATCAAGTATCTGATGTCGTCACCAAACATTGAAATTATAGTAATTACACATTTATGTATACGCATATTCTAGGTGGCATTAATCGACTCATAATCAACAAAAAAATTCAATTCAAAATTTTGGCTCATACCTCAACTCATTTATCTCAATTCAATCTATATTTGAGCCAAAATTTGAATCATTTTTTGAACAATTAATGATCTTCAAGATAAACTCACTAAATTCACGAGGTCTAACTTCATAGGGATGTTAATAATTTGATTTTGAGCAAAACTGAGATTGGCTCAAAATTGTCTCACAAGCCATAAGATCATTACGGTTATTAATAATCAGATTCTAAGCTGAGCTGAGGTTGGCTTGAAATTGGCTAAAAAAAAATCGATCCAAAAGTTTGACTTAAAGTTCGGCTCATTTTTTTTAATCTAATCTCAGTTCGAGCCAAAATTAGAATCAATTTTTGACTGGTTAATGATGTTGCGCTAAATTCACAGCCCTAGTTGTTAGTCTATTTGGAGGGTCATTTTTATCAATTTGTTCATACCTCTGTAGCACATCATCAAGTCTGTCTCATGAAGTATCTTTCCAACTTCATCAAACTTTGCAAGGCAGCTCATATGCCATAAATATGGAAATGATAATTGAACCATCGAGCTGACCTTTTTCTTCTTGTCTTAATAGTTGTTAGTTGATGATCAATTTATGGATTAAAGTTTGAATTTTTTATAATTTTAAGATATTTATTATTGTTCAAGAATGACAGACTAATTACAAGTAACACTTCTTATCGTGGAATGAACAAATCTTTGATTGAACTAAGAAGCTATTATTTAATTCTAGCATCAATTTCTCGAAGGCTAGTAAACTTTTCATCTCATTGTTTAGAGATTTGATCATCATCATGTCTTGTATTTTTTTGTTGCATTGCATAACCTTGAGGCCAAAGTCATTTTGAAATGGTTATTAATGACACGATGTATGAGATATTCAATTCTTGTATTTGGTTATTTTGACAAGAGTTTTAATTAGTGATATGATTACTTTGCGGCAAGGTAATGATGTGAATTTCTATAAATAGCTCTTGTTGGATACATTGAATGAATGGGAAAAATGAATTAAGTTTCTCATTGTTTTCTAGTTTCTTCTTCTTCCCCTCTTCTCCATTTTTTATGAGTTGTCAATATTTTGATATTAACAATTATTCTTCTTTATCTAAGTTTCTGTTTCTTGATTCACCCCCACTAAACTTCTAGAGTAGTTAGCATCCTCAAATTGTCATCTATAAAAAAAAAGTTAGTATCATTGAATGATATAATATATGAGATGTTTACTTCTTGTATTAGGACAGATTCGTAAGAGTGTAATTAGTACAAAGGTTAGTTAGTAGAAAATTAGTGATGTGTACTTCTATAAATAACTTATATTGGAAGTATTGAAGGAATGAAAAAAATGAAGTTTCTCTTCTTTCTCTGGTTCATTCTTTTATTTTCTATTTTTTTGGAAAGAAACTTACTACATTTTTTTCTTATCTCATTGTGCTGCAAAATGAGCTTTTATAGAAGTAAAACTCTCACTAATGCTTATTAAGTAATTAACTACTCTTATTAATCAAATGCAAGAACTAATAATTTTTAATATCCTTCATTACTAACCCCTTCAATTTGGCATAGCCTCAATGACAAACAAGTAATAAAACTAGAGAGAAATTATGAGAATTGATTCTTTATTGTGTTGCTTGAATCGAAATATCCAATAATGAGTTCATAAAAAATTCTAACTCCATTTTCATTTCTAATCTTTAGTTTACTACAGAAAGAAAAATCTTAGACAATGTAAACGTAGCAGCCATTTCCTTAAACACCTTAAGGACGTATCGTTTCTTGATATGGAAAAACAACGAAGAAGTAAGCATGAATGAACTCATTTTTTTATCAAAGAAGCCAATAGACGCCTGCATATTTTGAATCCTAGAAATTATTATCCGACATGACTAAATGTAATTGCAAATGCCTCGCATTGGAAAGACGGAGTTTTCAGGGAGAATTGAGTTGTTGGCGATAAGGTTGGCATTATTGCATAGTTGAGGTAGAAGATCGGAATTGAACTTCATGCATTGATTTCAATCTCAGTACTTTTGATACTTTTTGTTGTAATGGGTTTGCAGGTGTTAGTACGAGTTTGGATGCTAATTAATTAAGTTTGGACCAGTATCAATGTGAAGAACTAGAGAGAAAAAATGCTTTAATTGCTGCTACAAATCAAGTTTTTAAACGCTAAAAGGATCATTCAGCAACAAACTAATGATGTGTACTTTTATAAATAGCTCCCATTATAGACATTAAAGGGATATAAAAAAATGAAGTAAGCTTGTTTCCCTTCTTTTGTTCTTCTTTTTCCCCTTCTCTATTTTCAGTAGTTGTCGACATCCTCGGATTGTTGTTTATCATTCTCTAATCTTAGTCTCAAATCTCTTGTTCTCCCCTTCCTAAGTTCTAGAGTTTTCATTATGATTGAATTACCGAATGTCAAGAAATGACTCTGACATAATAATATAATGGTAATGCATTGTATTGGTAATTGTTCCTCATATATAATTTTCTTTGAAAGTTTCACTTCTGATAATGCTCTTGTCATTAAGCATAGCTATGAAGTGAGTTGATGAATTCCTTCAAGTCTTCTAGAGATGCTTCATCACCTTTTAAGTGTTTTGGTCGGGATGGTCACATAGACGAGCATAGCTGGGCTGACATGGTCAAATTATGTACATTGTCCATTTTCTATGAACTATCCAATTGAGTTCCCTAGTTGAATTGATCCAATTGATTAGCTTCGACAGTTGAGCGAGTTGGCAAGCTTTAAACCTTGAATCTGGCCAAAGATTTGAGAGCATATAGCCCTAAAATACTTAAATGATATTGTGTGACCCATACCATATGAATATTATGACCAATTTAAATTTATTTCAATAATTTTTTGAAATTTTTAGGATCCCAATCTGCAATTATATGCTCACAATAAATGTTTTCAAAAATAAGTATGTATAAAAACGAAATGTAATTAAATCGTTACTTCAATTTCTCACTAAATTTATTTATTGAATCATTTTTTACACGTGTGAAGCATCCGCCGATTCATGCAGACTCAGCATATGGGAAGACAACAAGAGTGGCATGTCGTATGCCTTGGGATTCTAGGAATGCCTTGCAACAGCATCTCAAGTCACTCTAATTTAATCATTTATGACTAAAGTTTTTGTTTTTGCTTAGATGAAAGTTGGGGAGTTTAAGAAAAGGCAAATTTACACCGGTAGCGTAAAATTCTTCGTATTTCCCACTTAAATTTTCATTTTTATAAACACAACACCATTTCTATAGGTATGAAGATATGAGTTTCGTTGAAAGGTGTAATTAGTGATATATTTGATGTCATAGGAAAGAATTTGGTGTCCTGTCAAAAGATGAAAATTTGATGTTAGATACATAAATGCATATGAAAATTGACAAATGCAAAATCCTAAATCGAGCATTTTTAAATTTAGTAACATTCTATTATAACATGTTGGGATCGCTTCGGGTTGTAATCGAGCTGAGTCGAGGCAACTATATAAGGATCTGAACTTGATTTGACCAAATCATGTGTTGTTCATATGAGCTTGAGATGAACTTTTACGTATTTGCTTATGCTTGTCTTCAATAAATTTTTTAATGTTCATATTTGCTTTGAAATTGGCTTGACTATATTAATTAAAAAAAATAAAATTTAATTTAATATTTAATTTTTCATATATATATATATATAGACGTGCACACATTAAATTTATATGCATAATGATATTAAATTGTAATATTATACTATTAAATATATTATTAAATAAGTTATAATTAATCAAAGCTTATTTAAATAATATATCAGATATGGATAAAGCATTTAACATGCAGGCTATTGTTTGAACAACAAACGAGTTTGTACGTGAGCACTTAAAAAACATATAGGACTATTTTCAAATTTGGTTCATTTATGATCCGTGTTTTTAAAAAATATTTAAACTTATTTATTTAATAATTTGTACAAATATGGTCGAGTATTAATCTTGCCAAGCTTTAATTCCTTATCAAGTGTATTATTCATTTACAAACCTAAAGTAGATATTATTTTACACACCTTACGACTCTTTTTGAAGCCAATAAGAAAAGAGAATTCCTTTGGGAGGACTCTCTCCATCTTCTTCCCTCTCTCTTACCCTTTACTCATCACTTGTCGTAGTTTCCAAGAGCTTATCATCCCTTAACCTCTTCAATCCAAGCTTTCAAGTTTCTTCACCCCTTCTAGCTTCAATAAACTCCTTTACTTACCTCTTAAGTCTCCCAAAGACTACTTCAACTTTTCCTCCATTCTTCCTCTTAAAAGAGGAATTGAGAAAAAACACACAAACTTTTGTACTTTCAAAACTCATATAATAAGAATATACATGTTGCTCACTTCCTCCTTTCTCTTCTTGTGGCTGTTATTACTAAACTTTTTTACACCTTCAAAAGTTCTCCACTCGCTAGTTATCCTATACTTGCTATTTGTGATTAACAAACCCTCATATTTCGATAAAGGTACTCATGTATCTCACTTAATGGAGAATTTTTTTGCCCAAATTTAGGATTTGAGAAAATCCCTGATCAACAATTGTTAACAACTCTTTCGAACCCACCCAAGCTCAAGTTACTTCATTTTGAATTGTACCAATGATTGCAACACTACTTCTATAATACAAGATTTTTTTTCTGGATGATTGATGTAATTATGGAAACTCACTGACATACCTTGATTTGTCAACATACATTCGCCATGAGGAAAAGAGGAAGATGTTTTTACTTGAGTAAAATTTATGTGAGATAACAAATCATTAGCCAAAAATCAAGCTTAAGAAAATCGAACCAGGAATCAAACTGGTAGAAGGAAGTATTCAAGATTCATTGGTTTGACTAGGGTAGAACTAGGGGTTGAACCACATGGCATAATAAATATAAAAATCAATTAAATGTGCTATAAATTTACATATAAATACTGTGTAAAAAGTGATCGAAATTGCATTATCAAGATTAAAACACACATAAAAATGAATTCAATAGTTTAAATATAAGAATATTTAATATTTAAATAACTAACCACGTATTTGTTACAAAAAAATAAAAATAAAAATCTTTCTTTGAAATCTTGTATTTCGTGTTTTCTTATTTGAAGATTTGATAATCTAAAAGTAAAATGTTTATAAAAGAAAATTAAGCTTGACTAAACATCTAATGAAACTTGAAAGCCACAACCACAACATTTTCTCTATATTTTGCTTATAAAATCAAATATTACTATCGAAGGAAGAGGATAAAGAAGAACACAACATTGCACTAAAGCGATGCTTCATTTTAATCACTCTGTGTAAATTAGTTATATTGTTTTATATAATTGGTCAAATAAACTAAAGTTGATTTCTTTCTCCAAATCATTCATGGAAAAGAAGGCAATGCAGTCTCATAAATACACACACACACACACACACACACACACACATATATATATATATATATATATATATATATATATATTGAACAAAAATACCTCAACCTAGCTATGCATGTTGTTCGGTGCCTTTTGTTATTGATCTAGGCCCTAGGAATCACCTGCAGCGACGATTGAGCCACCATCGAGCTTTGTCCCTTCGGCCTCCTCTCCCTCTCAAATATACATAACCGAGAAATAAGAAAAAAGAGAACCCTCTTCTCGCCTAATATTTCAGAGTCTAAAATGTCTTACGAACCTGATTCATTTGATTTAAATTTCAAGGGTTAAGATCTTGCTAATTGAGAATCAAACAAGATTTAAAAATCACGACTGATTCAGTGGTCTACCGCTTCGTTCCTTGTTTTCACGAGTCCAATTTCCTTTTATTCAAAAAACTGGTTATCTCGATCTTTCCTAAAATAGTTTCTCACTCAACTTGCAGTAGTAGAGTCTTTATATAAAATTAAATTTATCTCCTTGAACCCTTTAGCAGTGCAGTAATTAATAAACATTGGGCTACTTAGATTTTCAAATAAAGCCGTACTGGGCTCGTTTGATTTGATATTTATGAAAGTCATTAGCCTTGGTGTAGGATTAAAAGTTTTAATCTACAAACAAATTTGAAAATTTTCTTAATGTTTAAATTTATTGCGGAGTTGAGAAATTTGAGAAGAAAATGACTCATATTTCGTTCTTTTTATTTTACTTTATTTAATTTTTGGCGTAACGTAAATCAAATGTAAGAGTTTCCATTGTCATTTGTTCGAACGAAAAAGGAGTGCAGTTTAAACTTTGGTGTGCAATTCTAAACTTGTGCATCCCAAATTCATTAGATTTGACTGATTAGCAGATACACTACAAATAGTATCATGATGCTCCTGCCATAAGTCATTGTTGTTGCCGCCCTTGTAGGCCGTCCCCTACTTATCAATGGGTCCACCGTTACCACTTCAAACCACAAATCTACTGAGCATATTTTACATTCTTTTTATTTCTCTTCAAACCAAATATAAAAGTATAAATATCTTCATTTATTTTTTTACCAAACTAAAATGCATTTCAAATACTCTTTTTCAATTATAATGTATTCTCTTCATGTGGCATTCCTTTTCTAGCAAACCAAAAAGCCCCAACGCATTTGGATTAACTTTAAAAAGTGTTCAGTCAACTTCAATAATGTAACATGAAAATTTAAACTGTAAGAAACTCACAAATTTTATTTTGAAAAATTAGATAAATTTAAAGTTATCATTTGATTGGATGTGACTAGATAAAATCAAGCTTTATAAATCTTCTCATATTTTCTTAGTAATTTAAAATTTATATTCAATTTTTAACATAAGATAATAAAATTTATATTTTCTATAGTACAAATTATATTTGCAAATACAGAATGAGCGCTAATAATATCTATATTTAAGCCATGCCACAACAGCATAGTGATGAATTAAAAGATTATTTGGTCTTAAGAAAGAGTTATGTCTCAAATATTTGCTTGAAATGAAGGTAAGCATCACCATAAATATGTATTATAAGATCATTTGTCAGTAATGGACCACAAAGACCCATTACAAATCAAATTTATTAGAGAAAGTAAGTAATTTTAAACTTTTAAAAAATATCATAATTTATATTCATGTTTAATATTTTTATTTCGAATACTATGGAATATGTCATAGTAAATTAGAGTAATTTGACAACATTAATGATTAGGGAATTACATGCACAACAATAAACATTGTTATACAAAGCTAGCATCCATGTAATTTCTTAAACTATCGAACCGATGCACTTATATGTGTCACAATCAAATTCATTAAAATTTGAATTAAAATGATAGTCGAGGCTTTAAAGTGAATTTTGATAATTGAGCACGAATTGAAAAATGGATGCAAGGAGGGCAAGATTTGTAAATAGCAATGTTGGGAGTGCTATGTATGTAATTGCTTGGATGGATTTGTTTATCTCAACAAGTGCAATCAAATGCCACTGATAGGTCATGATTTAGAAGTCTATGAGAAAATTAGTAATTCTGGAAGATTTTCTATCTTAATTATGGGCCTATAAAGAAAACGTAAAACCACACTTCCTGTTTGTCAGCATGCTAATGCCTCAAATACTTCATAATTTCGTCGGTTATAAGTGCCAGAACTTTTGATATATGAATTTTTTTCATAGTGAATTTTCCACGGCACAGAGCACCGCAGTCATGTCTACCATCGTTTAGTAAAACGGGATTCAAGAATGTACTAGTGATATGAGGTTCTTTGCATTTTTTTTTTTTTGTATTCATTCATTTTAAGCTTATTTGACATGAATTAGCCAATTGGTTTTGATTTTCCAGCGAGAACAATTCAAAATTGCTTAATTTGACTTGTTCGTCTTGATTTCGAGCTAGATAAAATTAATTTAATTTCAAGATAAGCTGGCTCGAACTCGAATATCACGTGCCATGAGCGAATTTCAAGCATTCAAACCAATTTGACCCCAGCTAAACTCGAAATTGGAGCCCTCGTCATCAACACAAACGATCAACCTTCTCATTTCTTAATTCAACGTTAACCTCAACGCAGCTTTTTCACGGCTTGATATAGCTTAATCGTGCGGTTGGTAACGCTGGGGATTCCAAGCTATAATGCAGATGAAATTAGGTAATACAAACAAATGCAAACAATTAAAAGTTCATTAATGATATAATAATAAAGTAGTTAATAAATATATAATGCCTCTCGTGAATCCCTAACACACAAAAGAAAATAATAAATAGGAATAAAAGCATTTGGAGACTGCCGGCCTATGAAGACGGTAAAGAAAAGGTCATCTCATAACAGATCCAAATAAGCAGTTGGAGCATTTAATTAATTAGTACATAAACAGTTAGTGTATGTAGCCAAACAAATGAAGTGGATCCTCACAAATTATGAAGTTGATTGATTAGTCATTATTATTATTATTATTATTGGTAATGTGAATAAAGTTCTTATAAATATATTATTTTAATGGAAAATTTAGATGTCACATGCATTTACATCTAACACCTAATTTAATTTCTTCATGCATACGGCCTTTCCTTTCCTTTGTATGAAAAAGTGTATTTCATTCTTTTAAATGAAAATACTCCTATAATAACTCTTAAAGTTTAAATAAGGCTTTCTAAAATAGAAATTTGCTTTCAATGAATCCCCAACAACAACACCAAAAACTTGATCCCGACTGTTTATATGCAACAGTATAACAATATATTTGATTATATTTTTCACTTATCTTTCCTTACTTTGCAATAGTACCAAAAACTTGATCTTGGAGAAAATAAGAATTTAACTTTTTAACTTAATATATATTGGGATACTACGCAAGTATACATATCGTTATCAAGTAATATAGGATTTTTTTATTAAGCCCCGAATATCGAGCCCACAGGGATAGTTCACAGTATGTGATAGTTAAATTAACAAACTTTCTACTTTAAAAAGACAAATACTTGAACTATAGTTTTTATCACAAGAATAAAATTTAAAATTTTTTCGGTATTTTTAATGTTTGAAAATGAAATAAAAACTTATTAAAGATATTTTGAGTTTATGTAAACGAAAAACACTAAATACGAAATATCTTTCTCCTTATCATTAATTAGTAATAAGTATAGGAATTCTGTTGTGGAAGTATTCAAATTGTGTTGTGTCAAATAGAAGCAATATTATTCTTTACCCTCACTAGAGATGCTATAAAGAACATTGGCTAATTTAAAGTTTGAATAATTCTGAAGACCCGTTAGGCAGAGAAGATCACTCTAGAGTTCCTTCGGTTCCTTCGGTTCCCTCCACTTGGGAGCTAACATCTCGTATCAAAACCTAAAACAATAAACCAAGTTGGGAGCTTTAGCATGTCACTCTAAAGTCCTCTAACTTTAAACCCTTCAAAGATTATTTCCTTATTTATTTGCACTCAATCATATGAACTAAATTCTAATTCATACAATCTCATGTGATTCTTTCCAATTGTTGACTGAGACAATATCATTCCAGTTCTTACAGATTCTCACAACAAATTTTAACATCTAAATGGGTCAGATTAAGAAGTAAATGAAGTGCATGGAATTAAATCATCACAACTTCTTCCAACATAAAAAATTAATACTCTCCACAACTTCCATCTAACACTTTAATTACTTGTCATTTTAAGGAGAAAGATAAAGAAAACTACTTAGAATAAATGGAGAAAACAAAATCACACTTTAGTTTAAAATTAGAAGTCACTATCAAACCAACAGGAAGTTTTAATTAAAACCAAAAGTAGTTTCAAACAAAGATAAAAGCTTATCTCAAATCCTCCACCAAACTCTTGAAATTCCTTTGAATCTCTTCTCTCTTACAACACTCTTAACTCTCAAAATAAAACTAAAAATAAAAGGAAAAATAAATTTGTGGTGCCTAAAATTTTCTCCATAAGTTTCTCCTCGAACCTCTTCAGAAACTTTTCAGAACCCTTGAGGACCCTTCTAAAAGTCTCAACTTCCTTCTTTTATAATTTTACAAGAGATGCATTGGAATCTCTTCAAAATGTGCCCTGATTCGATGTATTTACCAAGGGATGCCTCCTTTCACAAGTCCTTTAATTATATTTTTGTCCTTGGTGGTTATAACCACCCATTTTAGCCAATAGGTGCCTCAAATATCCCTTCAAAATTTGTCAAAATGAATTAACCCGTCAAGTAACTATCACTGGCGCTTAAGTGCAGGGCCTCTGGCGCTTAAGCGCAGCCTTCTCTATTTCACCTGCGCTTAGGCGCCAAAATAATTTTGCACCATTTTTTTCATTTTTGCTCCAAATTTGATCCTTTTTCACTCTTTTTAGAAATTTTCACCTTTTACTTATACCTGAAAAAAAAACACACAAATACCTTCCATTAAAGCACAATATCTCCCTTCAAAAAAAACACACAAATACCTTCCATTAAAGCACAATATCTCAAAATAGGTATAAAAATGTGTCTAAAAACACAATATATTTTAGGTGTATCAATAAACTTAAATTTTAGGCAGACCGACTAGTCGTGCCAACCTTCCCACTATATGGTTTTTCATGTGAAAGAAAGAAGGCACTGTGCCTAATGCTATTGGCGGTCATCTGAGGAGAAGGTGATAAGCAATTTAGAGAGACAAAAGATTTTTTGAAAGTGGGCTCTGATCTTTGGATACTGTTAAAATGCACAGTACAACAATAATTCAGATTATATTTCACTTATATTTTCTTAGTTTGCAACAAAACCAAAAACTTGATCATAAAGAAAAATAAGAATTTAACTTTTAATTTATATATATTGGGATACTATGCAAGTATATGTATCGTTATCAAGTAATATAGGACTTTTGACTAAGAACTGAATATCGAACCCACATGGAGAATACACAATATGCATTATTGAACAAAAAAATTTCTATTTTTAATAAAAAGATAATTATCTAAACTAAAGATGATTTTTGTTGTAATGAAAATTTAAATATTTTTGGTATTTTCAATATTTTGATAAAATAATAATAGTTTAAAAAAATAACTAGGGTTTTTGTAGAAGAAAAACACTAAATATGAAAATATATTTCTTCTTGTTATGAATTAGTAAAAAGTATAGGAATTATGTTGTGGAATTATGTTAATTGTGTTGTGCCAATTGGAGCAATAATATTCTTTACCCTTACTAGAGATGTTATAAAGAACATTGGCTAATTTAAAGTTTAAAAAGTTCTGAAGACTGGCTAGGCAGGGAAGATACTAGCTCTCACTCTAGAGTTCCCTCGATTCCCTCCACCTGGGAGCTAACATTCTTGTATCAGAAC
>NW_018165414.1:16604-17780 GCF_001263595.1 Phalaenopsis equestris
TAACTTGTCACTTTAAAGTCCTCGAACTCTACACCATTCAATGAATATTTCCCTATTTATTTGCACTCAATCATATGAACTATATTCTCATTCATACAATCTCATGTGATTCTTTCCAATTGTTGACTGAGACAATACCAACCCGGTTCTTACATGTTCTCACAACAAATTTTAACATATGAATTGGCCAAATCAAGAAGTAAATGAGTGCATGGATTTAGATCATCACAACTTCTTCCATCATTGAAGATCAATACTTTCCACAACTTCCATACAAAATTTAATTACTTATCATTTTAAGAAGAAAGATAAAGAAAAGTACTCAGAATTCATGGAGAAAACAAAACCACACCTTAATTTAAATGAAGAAATCATTGTCAAACCAACAACAAGTTTCAATTAAAACCAAAAGTAGTCTCAAAACAAAAAGATAAAACTTATCTCAAGTCCTCCACCAAACTCTTGAAGTTCCTTTCACTCTCTTCTCTTTACAATCACTCAAAATAAAATAATAAAAAAGATAAAATAAAAGTAAAAGTGGTGCCTGAAAATCTCTCCGAACTAACTCCCCCAATGAGAACTTTCAAAACTTTCCAATACTTTTAGGACCTCTTTCAAAGTCCCAATTTCTTTCTTTTATAATTTTCCAAAATGTTCCTTGGTTTCTCTTCAAAATATATCTAGATTCAAAGTATTTTCATAATAGATGCATCCTTTCATGATAATTTTCATCCATGGTGGTTATAACCACCTATTAAGCCAATGGGTGCCTCAGAAACGTCTTCAAAATTCACAAAAACTGAATTTACTCATCGAATAACTGTCGTTGGCGCTTAAGCGTTGGGCCTCTGGTGCTTAGGTGTGGCCTTCTCTGTTTTATCGGCGCTTAAGCGCCAGATCTGGTGCTTAGGCGCCAAAACTCTTTTGCACATTTTTCACATTTTTGCTCCAAATTTGATCCTTTTTCACTCTTTTAAGCATTTTTCACCCTTTTTACCTGTATCTGCAAGAAATAACATAAAAAATGCCTGCAAAAAAAACACACAAATACCTTTCATTAAACTGCAATATCTCAAAAAATAGGTATAAAATGTAACTAAAAACACTATATATTTTAGGTGTATCAGAATCACCCAAACTTAAAATGTTACTTGTCCTCAAGTGATACTAAGTGAT
>NW_018165414.1:17822-21064 GCF_001263595.1 Phalaenopsis equestris
GATAGTTTCTTGAGTTTCTTTAGGAGTTACTAAAATTTTGATTTGGAAATATAGAAGTCTAATTTAGAAAAAATATTCAGTAAATGAGACCAACTTAAAGTTTAGAAATTTTTAAAGTTAAGACAAATGAAAATATGAGTTTCTATTTAATTCAGAAATATATTGTAGATTTTCCAAATTTAGTATTTAGTTCTTTTATTATCTCCACTTAAAAATTTTCATTAAAAATAATTTTACTTATTATATTATATCTATAAGCTTAAGAGTTTCTCAAGTCTTATACTTTAAAAAGATCAAATGTAGAACAAATTTTTTATTAGGCAATAATTTTAAAGCTTCTCCTTCCTAATTTTTTTTCTCTTTTTCTTTTTCTTTTTCCTTTTCTTTTCTTTCTCTTTTTCTTTTCATTTTCTTTTTCTTTTCTTTATCTTTTTTTCTTTTCTTTTTCTTTTTCTTTTCTTTCTCTTTTTTCTTTTCTTTTCCAACAAAGATTACTATATCTGGATAGGACTTTAATGATTTTGAATTCCACTTCTCCTTTCCTAAAGAATAGTCTTGATATAAGTCTTTTACTTATAAATATAATAATATTTTTGAAACTTATTTTGAGAAAACAAATTTAAGTATTAAAAATAAAAGTCTAAATTATCTAAATTTTTCAAAAATATAATTTTTCTTACTAAAGATAGTTACTTATATTAATCATTTTCTCATCTAAAAACTTTTTAACTTGAAATTTTTCTTCATTACTAAAAATTTTAACTAAATTTTCTTACTCATTTTTAAAATCAAAATTTTCTTCCCTAATATAACTTCATATACATAATCAATTTTTTCTTTTTAAATCAAATTCACTTGTAGCACATTTGAGAACAAATAAAATTTCAGTTTTGAAAATATTCATCATCCCCCCCCCCAAACTTAAATTTTTAACAGATTAAATAGTTTAACATCAGATATAAATAAGTAGGAATGAAAATAAGAATAATATGCTTATAGGAATTTTTATACCCTAATGATAAAAGTATAAAACTAAATATAGGAGTAAAATTAATTTTGATCAAATTTTCTAATATTTTCATTTCAATTCAACATGTAGAAATTCAATAGACTTCTAAGTAGTGGGTATAAACATAAAAGCAAACTAACAAACATGATAAAAGAAAAATACAGGGTAGCAGTTTCAGAAATTTAAATTTAAAACCTAAGTTAGCAAGATTTTCAACTTTACAAAAGATATAGATTTAAGTTAAGTTCTAAACTAACTAAATCACAAAACTCACAACATTTACTACCCTAAAATTTTAAAACAAACTACTAACTAACACAAACATTACAGTATAATTAAAAATAAAAGTCTCACAAATCATAATATCTAAACAAGTAAACATACATACATGTCTCAAGTCCAAAACAAGAAAACACATCACATTACAATTCTCACTTAAGCATAAAGGTACAAACCACATCACATAGTTCAAACCAACACAGATGCAAATGTAGCGAGCCTGAACCACATAGTTACAATCATTAAATTAATCTCTCAGCTCTACTCTTAATCCTCTGAATCACTGTTATCCTAAACTTTTGCAGGCTCATAATCAGGGTATCTATGATATGGAGGAAATTGCACTCCTTGGTTACCCCTAATAAGGCTCTCCAAATATGAGTAAAATTTCTCTTCATAACCACTTTTTCTCCTATTATACCTATCAGTATGATTTGCAAAATGCCTAAATTTTTTACCTTATCAGTGGTAAAATTTATATTATTCATCATCCTCTACAATAATTTATATCGGGTCTCAGTAGACTCACCTCGAGATGTAGAAGCACGTGAGGTAGATGGTCTAGATGTAGAAGCAGCAGACATCTCCATTCTATAGCTCCAAGAAAATCTTCCTCTCTAGCTAAAAATTGAATGCTCAGAATAAGTCTTCACATTCACCTTAGTGGTGGGCTTTAGAGGTAATAATAATTTCTCCCAGCTATCATATTTAACTTCAGCCTTCTCACACAAAGAAAAGATCAAGGAAGCAAATCCCTGACCTGCAGTTGTTACAGTTGTAGCAAAACTGATGATAGTCTGACAGATCAAAGCTCCAATGTTGATGAGCTTTCCCTCTTGAATACAATAGTTTAACGTCACTCTTTCTGTGGTCACTTCACTGAGATGATTGGTCGGAAGCAGACGAGCAAAAATGAAATAGTGTGAAATAGTGTCAGGCCTTTGAAGGTGCACATAACTTTGAAATTGGGAAGTTGACTCTCCTCTCATTGGTAATCTTCCAAAGTCCTCTCCCAATAGTCAAGTATGAAATAATCTTGTCTAACTCCGCTTCAGTAGGAATATAATTTGCATAAAAACATAACGTATTCGGTGGTAAATGGTAAAATAAGTTGATTCCCTCAAGCAAAAAAGGTACCAACTTTCCTCAAACCATAACTCAGTTGTCTTCAGCTTTAGGGAAATTTGTATAGAACTCCCTCACAATAGATATAACTGCCACAACAGAGAAACAACAGAATTATTCCCACTGTCGGCGAACAATTAAATCTTCCATGTCTCCACCTGGATTTCTAAAACATCGCTCCTGAATCAGTTTGCGTGATTGCAATGTATCACTGTACCGATCTTGAGCTTTTGAACTAACATATTTACGCGAATCGAAAGAGGCTTTGCCTTTGCTCCTCTTCATTATTGGTGTCATTCTACAAATTTGATAAATTCCAATAAATTCCAACATTTGATAAATTCCAACAATAACTTCAAAAATCAAGTCTAACCCACTAAACTAAAATTCCAAAAGCTCAAACTACACTTCCCATGCAATTTCCAAAGATTTTTCCTCATTTTTCACCATGCATAGAGAATTTTTGAATTTCTCCAAATGTGCTCAAAATACATGGTGAAAATCCAAATTTTTTACATAGAAGTAAAACTCTTACTTCAAGGAATTTGGATCTAGCAAATTTTACTTGATTCCACGAAGAAATCTTCACTTTAGATGTGCACTAGCCTTCCAAAATTGCATTTTTGAGAGGTTGAAGGTGACGGGAGGCGTAGAAATGGTGATTTTTTACTCAAATTTTCCTTTTAACTGTTCGCAAACTGATTTTTGTGAACCGACACTTAAGCGCGGGTAAGTGGCGCTTAGGCGCCTGGCTCTTTAGGCGCCTGGCTCTCGAGCGCGAGATGTGGCGCTTAGGCGCCAGTGCACGTGGCGCTTAGGCGCCAGTGCA
>NW_018165414.1:21099-23219 GCF_001263595.1 Phalaenopsis equestris
ATTTTCAAAAATGCACTATTTGCCTAAAATGCACTATTTGCCTAAATAAACCACCCTTAAATTGTCTCATAGCACTTAAATGACTATTTTCAACTTTCTGTAACTCTCCCTTATCTCAAAATTCTCCTTAATAACTATTTTAATTCGAGGCTAAAATAACGCAAAATTTCACACAAAAAAACTTATATTAATTCACAAACGAGTACAAATACATTTAAAAACTTAGTTCTCATTCCAAATAGACTTGGATGAGAAAATTTTCCTAAATACAAACACTTAACAATCTTTCACAATTAAACACCTAAGTAACACAAACACTAAAACACTTAAAGACAATGACTTTAAACACACAAAAAACATAACTTTAAACATAGAACTTAATTCCATTCTTCATTAGAAGGAACAAATTCAGGTTTTTCATTAGTCTCTCCTGGGGCAATTGGAATATAAAGTTGATAAAACGGACGGTGGTGACGTGCTCTGATGTAGTCTTCTTCCATCCACTTTTGCTTAAGAAACATCATCTTATCATCTTCTTTTATATAACTAGTATGCCTAAATTGCATTTTCAATTGCCATCCAATATACTCAATATGTGCATGAATCTCGATTACCTTAGTCTCCAGTACATACATGATATTTTAGATTTTGTTGATCTTCTCTGATATCCCTTCATTACTAACAGCTAAGAAACCATTATACATCTCTTGTGCATTTTGACTAATGAATTTCTTCCTCTTCCTCATGGTCTCCTCTCATGGTCTCCTCCTTCTTCTTCAAATTCATTTCCCATGAAGACATCATCTTAAAATCTCTCTCTTAGACTTTAGGACTAGGAATGATCTAAGGTGAAATTCCTTCACTAAACCCTTCTATTTATAGGCCTAAATCCTTCCAATAACTCCCAGACAAGTTTAGAAACTGCCTTGGCACGTTTTTGCAAAATTCTATGCGATTTTCCCTTCTAGAATATTAATTCTGCACATGTTGTTAAACTACCACGCGTAAGCGCCAGATTTGGCACTTAAGCTCCAGTGCACATTTTTGCACTAGTCAACTTAACGTCAAAATTCTCATTTTAACATGTTTAGATCACTAAATAAAGTCTTAAAATCAATACTAACATATAATAGTCTCAAAAATACTACCCCAATTTTCTTAATCACACATAAAACAACAATCAAAATAAAAATTCACTGATAATTATGGGTTGTCTCCCACAAAGCACTTGGTTTTACGTCGTCAGCCCGACGTAACTAGTGCTTACTCTGGTTGACCCAACATCATTACATCATTAAACTTATGATGATCCCCAATAAAATAAGGTTTCAGTCTATGCCCATTAACTTTAAATATTTTTTCAGACTTAGGATCTTTAATATCCACAGCTCCATAAGGATAAATTTTAATCACAATAAATTGGCCCATCCACCTTGACTTAAGTTTGCCTGGAAATATTCTTAACCATGAATAATATATCAAAACTTGTTGCCTTTACTAAAAATTTTTGGTAAGAATCCTTCAATCATGTCACATCTTCATCTTTTCTTTATAAATTTTGGCACTTTCATAAGATTCATTCTTTATCTCTTCAAGCTCATTTAATTGTAACAATCTTCTCTCACCAACCTCTTTCAAATTATAAATGAACTCTTTAATTTCCCAATATGTCTTATGCTCATGTTCAACTAGTAAGAGACAAGCTTTTTCCACATATTAGCCTATATGGGGACATTCCTATAGGAGTTCTGTATGCAGTCCTATAAACCCACAAAGCATAGTCAAGTTTGACTGACCAATTCCTTTTTGTTGGATTCACAGATTTTTCCATAATTTTTTTAATTTTGTAACACTTTTAGCATCACATCGAGGTAAAGCAATAGCTTTTATCCATTTGAATGCATAGTCCACTACTAATAGAATATATAGATTTTTTAAAGATGGTATAAATGGTTCCATGAAATCTAATCCCCAAACATCAAATATTTCAACTTCTTACATATAATTGAGGGGCATCTCATTTCTTCTAGAAATATTACCTACTCTTTGACATCTATCACAAGTTTTGATATAAGCATTAACATCTCTAAAAATTGTAGGCCAATAAAATCTAGATTGTA
>NW_018165414.1:23497-25832 GCF_001263595.1 Phalaenopsis equestris
TGAACAATTTTTCATCTGGAAAATGTTCATTAATTTCTTTTTCAAAATAGAGTGGTTTTTCTAATTCAAGCCTGAACAAATGATCAGCAATTTGATTTTCATTTTTCTTCTTATCTACTATTTCAAAATTAAATTCTTGTAAAAGAAGAATCCATCTTATAAGTCTCGGTTTAGAATCCTTTTTTTTCATAAAGTAATGATCTGTATGCACATCTGTATGCACCACACAATGAGTTCCAATTAAATATGATCTAAATTTATCAAAAGCGTATATTATTGCCAGTAACTCTTTTTCAGTTGTTGTATAATTAATTTGATTTTCATTAAGAGTTTTACTAGCATTGTAAATAACATTGAAAATTTTATCATATCTTTATCTTAAAACAGCTCCAATAGCATAATCACTAGCATCAAACATTAATTCAAAAGATTTTTCCCAGTTTGGTGAAACTATAATTGGTGTAGTGATTAATTTTTATTTTAATAACTTAAAAGTTTTTAGGCATTCCTCATCAAAATTAAAAATTGCATCTTTCTCCAGTGAATGGCATAAAGGCTTAGCAATCTTTGAAAAGTCTTTAATATATCACGTGTAGAATCTAACATGTTCTAAAAAACTCCTAATTTTCCTTACATTTATTGCATAAGGTAAATTAGCGATCACTTGAATTTTAGCAGGATCTACTTCCATACCATTTTCTAATATTTGATGTCCTAATATAATTCCTCCTGCTACCATAAATTGGCATTTTTTTCCAGTTAAGGACTAAACTAATTTCTTCACAGCACTTAAGAACTTTGGATGAATGTTCTAAACATGAGTCAAATGAAGTTCCAAACACTGAAAAGTCATCCATGAATACTTCAATCCCTTTTTCAATTAAATTACAAAAATTGCCATCATACATTTTTGAAATGTAGTGGATCACCTTGCTTTAGTCCTCTAGAAGCAGTGAAAGCCCCCTGGAGTTGGCCATTGATAAGGATGGAGTGGTTATTATTGGTAAGCCATCTTTGAATAAGATTTCTAAATTTAGGCTGAAATCCTCTAATTGTGAGCATATCCAAGATAAAGTTCCAGTCAATGGTATCATAGGTCTTCTTAATGTCTAATTTGTATATGAGGTTTCCTCCTCTGCTGATTTTATCAAGATCCAAAGTGAGTTCTTGTGCCAACAGCACATTATCATTAATAGATCTACCTTTAATAAAGGCAATTTGGTTAGGGCATATGATTTTGTCCAAGTGAGGTTGCAGCCTTGTCACAATTATCTTGCTGATGAGTTTGCTGATGACAGAAGTCAGGCTTATAGGCCTGTAGTGATCCCAAGTTTTTTTGTAATTCCCCTTTAGGGATTAGCATAATGGAAGTGTTACTGAAATAGTTGGGGAGGTTGACTCCTTTAAAGAAGCTCACAATTGCCTCCACCACCTCCCCCTTAATGATGTGCCAAGTTTTTTTGTAGAAGTCAGCTGTAAAACCATCAGGGCCAGCTGCCTTAGAGCTGTCAATACTACTTAAAGCTTCCCAAATTTCCTCAACAGAAGGGGGTTCAGTGAGGTTAAGTTGACCAGTGTAGTTGGATTATTCAGCAAAGTAATCTTCATATTCAGTATTAAGATCAGCAAACAAGTTCAGAAGAGAGCTGTAGAAATTAACAGCATCCTTTGCAGTAAGTTCATTATCATTCAGCCACCTGCCATCCTTGGAGACTATGGAATTTATGTTATTACATTTCCTCTAATAAATTATGTAGGCATGGTAAAACTTGGTGTTTCTGTCCCCTTCAGAGAAACCACTTATAGAAGTTTTTTGTTTGAGTATCAGATCCTGGATATCAATTACTTTAATCAGATTAGACTGGGCAGTCAGCAGATCAGTTTCAGTAGCAAGGTTATTTTGAGCAGCAGCCTCAAGTATCTCAACCTCTTTTTCAGTAGATAGCACATTGGAAAACACATTACCAAATGTTTCCCAACCCCATCTCCTCAAGGCTTTGTTGGTTTTCTGATGCAGAAGGCTAAGCTTGACAAAAGGGTCAGGGTGTTCAATACCCAACCAGTTAGAGGCAACACAGTTATGGAAAAGGGGGTGGGTAGACCACATGTTTAGGTATCTGAAAGGAGGGTGGGGTGAAGTGGTAACTGGGGATGTTATGGAGATGAGGAGAGGTCTGTGGTCAGAACAAGTGAGGGCTAGGTGGGTAACAAAAGTAAGGAGATAGTGTTTCAGCCAGAGGTCATTAACTAACATTCTGTCTAGTCTTTCCCATATAGTACCCCTCTTCCAAGTGAACTTAGGGTCCTGGTACCCCAAGTCAAACAAACCAGCTTG
>NW_018165414.1:26359-29472 GCF_001263595.1 Phalaenopsis equestris
CTTCTTCTTCTTTTTGGATTTTTGTGTTTGTCATTCCTCTTCCAATAGGTGCTTCATCTCTACTATATCCTTCATCTGAGGAGCTTCTATTCCCATAGTAGTTTGTTGGTTGTTCTCTTTTAGTTGCACCACCTCATCTAAAGAGACAGATGAGGGTGTTTGAATATTTATTTGATTTACCTCCTCCCTGAAAAGTCTGGGGGAAGTATCTGGGGGCCCTGTGGAGACAAGAGGAGCAGTAGAGCTTTTAGGTGTTTCCATCATATCATCCAAATTCCCAATTGGAGGGGGTTCTACACCAATTAATCCTTCTGAGGAAATAGGCTGGGTGTGCCTTCCCTGATTTGCCACTGTCTTCTTTGGGGGAGGGTGAAGCCTAAAGCATCTATCCTTGGTGTGGCCAAACATCCTGTAGCGATGGCAATAGTATGGCTTCTGTTCTAGTGTCACTGTTTGCCAGAAACCCTCCCTGTCATTACCAATCCAAATTCTATTAATTTCAGGGAGAGTAACATCTCTCTCAATGAGAATTCTGGCTAGGGCAGGTCTGGCCTTATTGCAAGTAGGAGCATCCACCTTCATAGGTCTCCCTATAGCACATGTTATATTGAATAATGCATTGAGATTGAAATACTGGATTGGGAGGCCAGGTAGTTTAAACCATAGATGAACTATTGGAGGTTCCTTACTAGGGTCAAAATCAGGATCCCATTTCAGAATTTTCATTGTGGTACCTCCAATTTGGATGCCTTGTTTTGCAAAGAGTCTAGCATAGTCTTCCTCTCCAGAGAGTTGTATAAGTAGGTGTCTTCCATCAAGAATTCCAATTTGCCAATCACCATTAAATTTCAGAGATTCAAATTAGTTTCTAACTAAGTCCATCTTAGGGTGGCCAAGAAGAAATTTCCCCACCAAGGTAAATTTAACTTGGTCATTGAGATTAATAATTTCTTGAGATGAGAAATAAACAGCAGGCTCTCCATCCTTGACACCTGAGGAGTGAATGCAAGGGTTGTTGCCCTTTCCTGCTGCAGTGTCATGAAATTTTTATGGGAATATTAAATGTTCAGGATCATTAAGGGAGGCAGTAGATTTGCCAACCACTCCAGCATAAGTAACTTTTGCCCATTGAACATCAGTGTCCAAATCGATAGGAGTAGCCATACTCCCTAGAACCACTTACCAGAGGACAAAGAGCTAGAGAACCAAAGAAAAAGAAGGACCAAAACCAGGCAAAACAGGTCCACATGTCAGCAACCTCAACACAGCAGTGCCCAACACCAGGAAAGGGAGGGAGACCACCACAAAAACAAAGAGTGCCAAGAGATAACAGAAAAAACCAAAGGAGAAAGGAAAGATAGCAGAAAACAGATAGCCTCCAATGGAACAGTAAAAACCCACCAACCAGGAAAAACCAATGAAACAGTAAAAATCCACCAAAGCCTAAGAGAGGAGTGATGGAGATAAACTTCCAAAGTGTAGGAGGAAGAGAGAAAAGCACCCTGAAGAAAATAACAGCCAGATCTCCCCCAGGAAAACTTCCAGCAGCTCACCATGCTGCCAGAAACCCTAGCAGAGCACTTCCCTCCTTAGCCGCCAGCATCCTGATCTCCATATATATATATATACATATATAATTTTATTTTTCTTTTTTGATAAAAAACCAAGGGATCAGCAAAATCTGTCAAACGGGTATATTGTATTTCCTAAGGATGTGAGGGTGGCACAACATTTCCTCAAGGGACACTACACCCATATGTGAGGTGGTATGACCTCGATAATCCAATTAGTCTGGTGCCATGTTCAACACCCGACTTAAGGAAAATCCTCTCCGTCAACACTTGACTCAATGAAAAAAAAGAAAACTAGCATATGGCCCATGAAATGAGGCATCATGCATTGATATGTGTAGGCTGGGTCCTTGAAACGAGGTATCATGCATTGATATGTATCACACTAAACACCTTTTCACGTTTAATTAAATGTCATTTTATTACAAATGACATTATTACAGATCTCGAATGAAGTGTTTTACAAAAGGGACTTCCAAGGCCTTGGTTGGGACATATCCCTTCCGTGTCAACATTCAGAGAACCAACTCTCTGCCTAACCTAAGTTCATCTACTCGATCGGCTTCGTGCTAGTACTTGCTCTGAGCGGTCAACTCATAGAGTGCTTCTAACTTGCACAACACCTTCGCCTGCTCACATTTATAAGTGGTTATTTTCGTTCGCATCTTTTTCACCTCTAAATATGTGGTCGCCAGGCGAGCTGACAATCTTTAACAGCACCTCCAACCGCTCTAGGTGAGGGTTCACCTACGCTCATTCGATGCTCAGCAAATTCAGGAGAAATTTATGGCCAATCAACTACCCTTGTTAGAGGTCACTCAAGTGGCTAGGTGAGGTGGACGGAATGGGATGAGCGATGGGCAAAGGGTTGAGCAATTGATGCCATCCGACATCAACCAATGAAGGGAGAATCTTGATCGTGCTTTGCAGCCTGACCGTGACAACAAGAGCGGATTCAACAATGTCTTTTGATGGCATGCTGTCCTCGCACCCCTATGACTTGATCAATTCATCTGCATTGATATAATGTAAAGTCATCACTAAAAACTGTCAACAATCAGAGCATTTCTTACATACTTAAAAATCAGTCCATTGAAGAAGGACCTTTGTAAGCATGTCTCCCCTTCACGATGTGGCACCTCCATTTTTATGTGTTGGTGGCTGGAGAGGGTCGATGACTTTCTTCACTGACCTTGAGGCCCTCAACAACCAAGCCCTATGGTCCCTCAAGAATCACACCCGTACTAAGCCCAGAAGTTGGACTTCCCTGGCAAGGCTTGTTCGACGCCTACGTCTCAAAATCCTCAGACGAGACGGCTTGATCGGTCAATACAGGTTTGGGAATCAACTTTTTTTTTCCATTCTTATGACATTTTTCTTCTTTAAAAGGGCAGAGATCTGATAGCCAACCATGGCTAGAAGTTCAGGGTCCACCTCGCCTTGGTTCACACCATCTGTCATGCTTTTGTTATCTATAAAAAGTTTGTGGCAATGAATGTATATGACAACCTGTCGGCACTATTTTTTGTGTGGGGTTTGCCC
>NW_018165414.1:29572-38531 GCF_001263595.1 Phalaenopsis equestris
TTTGGTTGATTTTGTTTGATTTATGAATTATTGTTTGCTTTTTGGTTCCAAATTAAATGTTATTTTTGATTTGGCTCAGTTTTAAAAGAAGAAAAAACTTCCCTTAAACTAAAAACTCGAATTACATTGCAATTAAAATCTATCCATCAACCAGTTGGTTTCATAAATCTGTCATTTAATCAATCTGAACTCATCGAGAGCTCGAATCTTTGCTAAGATTTGAAAATTTTATGAAGTCAAAATCAAACCTAATAAACCAAATTTATTTTGATTTTCAATTCAACATCTTATTTGATTATTTCAACCTTCATCATTTTTTTTTCTTTAGTTTGACTTTGCCAACCAATTTAACTGAAAAGACTAATTGTACACGTCTATGCAGACTTCTCTAAGGGCATGCTTATATAGTTGCTTGAAGCTATAAAAAATATTTTAAAAAATGGTGAATACAAGTCATTATTTTTGTTAAACATGTCTTCCTATTTACATGCAACCAAATGAGCCCTAAGAAGAGCTTGAACTCCCATTCCCAAGGAAGGGAATTTCACTTCCTTAATAAACATGACATAAACATATTGAGTTTTAAAATTTCGAATGGCTGTTGTCAGGGTTGTTGACATAAAAGTGCAATTTTTTTTTTATATGTTTAGTTTCCTTATCAATGAAATTTCACATGTTAACAATTCACAAGATGGGAATCAAATTCTCATGACTCAACATCAGTCATGTACATTTTCGCCTTGTCAATTATATACCACCTGTTACATATGTATTGAGCAAATTCATTATTTTGCACTTCTTTCCATGAATCTAACAACATATTTCCTGGAAATTATTATCGTGCAGGGATATGGTATGACCGAATCGACCGCAGTAGGAACTCGTGGTTTTAATACTGAAACTTGTAAAAAGCATACTTCAGTAGGACTGCTTGCTCCAAACACGGAAGCCAAAGTAGTTAATTGGGAAACGGGGATCTCTATGCCTCCTGGAAGAAGTGGAGAGCTATGGCTGCGTGGACCTGCAATAATGAAAGGTAACTGAACAAAACATTTGTTCAAATGTTAAAAAAAACATGGTACATGTTAAGAGATGGTTCTTCCCTGCAATTTTATTTACTTCGAATCTTTTTCTTACTCTGTAACCTGAATGTATCTTAAGACAATATTATGTATTTCATTTTCCTTCAATCCAAACAGCCTTAATGGAATTGCTAGACTGATTTTGTTCTGATTGACGCTAATTGTTTTGGTTCTTTTTCTTATTTTGAAGGGCACCACTATGATAATTGACATTTTGGCTGATTCAGCATTATGTGCTTAGCTTTATGGTTATGGTTATAAATAACATTTCATGTCAACAGTTTCGTGGGAAGATTTGGGTTAGATAATATATTGTATTGTAAGAAAATGTTATCCTTGATCCTTCTCTTGTAAAATAGAAAGAAATGTTTCATAAATGGATTAAAACATTTTGCAGTTCAAGAAGAAATGCATGTAACATGAGCAAACTTTAGTCAATGATATCCTCATCCTAAATTTTCAGATAAATTCATTGATAATTTTATTATGTTTAAAAATACAAAAATGCCTAATGAGAAGTTTAGAGGCTATTAATAGGGTTAGCATAGATAGTTTCAATAAAATTTATTACTTGTACCATCTCACGATATTTATGTAGTATATATTTAGTTATGAAGAAATCTGTTGCATCTTACAGACAATTAATTTTCTTACTTATATCATCACACGAACATTTCTTGGTCTTTTATAGGATACTTGAATGGTGAGAAGGAAAGTGCATCTGTCATTGACAAAGATGGTTGGTTTAAGACGGGAGACATAGTCTATTTTGATGAAGATGGATACTTATTCATTTTGGACCGATTAAAGGATACAATCAAATACAAGGGATTTCAGGTATTACACTGCAAAAACTTTTTTATTTTATATACAATTGTGTAAGATTCCACATGCTTGAACTTTCCTTACCTATTAATACCAGTTTTTCTTGACATTAATGTCGCTTACAGTAATTGAGTTATTCATGTAGATAGCTCCAGCAGACCTTGAAGCCTTGTTGATCTCCCACAATGAAATCCTCGATGCAGCAGTGACATCGTAAGCTTTCAGTTCATATGAGGGATAATAAACTTTAGCGTAGTATTATTTAAATTTTAAATTGTATTGGTATAATTACCCTAGTTCATTGTGCAGAGCCTTTGATGAGGAAGCTGGGGAGATACCAGTTGCATTTGTGGTTCGGAAATCTGGAAGCAATCTTTCTTCAAATGAGATCATGGAGTTTGTAGCCAAGCAGGTAATTTTCAACATTCTCTGGTTCTGTCTTCAACAATTCATAGACTAGCATTCAATTATAGCTGGATAATTTTGTTGTGAAAAACAACGACAATAAAGTTAAAAATGGAATGAGAAAATTGACACACAGAAAAACATAAGAGCGACAAACAGATTTACGTGTTTCGAAAAATTTGCCTACGTCCACGGAGCTACAGAGAATTTTATTTCTTTGAGGAATTATACCGTCGAGCGCCTCGACGTTTACAAAAAAATCTCTATTTTCTTCTCTCACTTCCTGTCTCTCTGTCTCTCTTCCTCTCTTTTCTCTTAGCTCTCAATAGGGCTTGGCTTGGCCTTGTTTGGCTTTGTTTGCCTTGAGGCTTGACATCTCCTTTAAGCCAAATGATGTTATTTATAGAAATCAGAAAAGCGGTAGGTCAGAGGTAGGTGAGCGGTAGGTGGGGGGTGATAGGTGAGAGGTAGGTGGGTGTGGTAGGTGGGTGTGGTAGGTGAGATACTTAATTAAGAAGCTAATTAAATTCGGTGAACCGGGTCTCCACATTACCCAACAATTCTCTCACTTGGAGACTGAGACACTGAATGCATCACCTACTGGCTGTATCATCTACTAGCTGTATCAATTTTTTCCTCAAATATAATATCTTTCACTTCTGCAACTCAAAGCCTCTGTCTTCATGTTAGAAGACCAGCTGAAGTTGAGCACAATTTCAGCTTCTCACGAGTAATACCCTCAGTTGACATATCACCGGCACTCCCCCCCGCCACCGTAGCCTTGTACCACCAAGCTCTTTCCTGGATTACTCTTGTATTTGCTTACAACCTCACTTCATGAGCAATATCCTGCCCCTATTGAAAACTCTTTTTAAAAAATCAAGCATTATACCTCTTACTGCCACCAAGTGCAGTCTTCACTCGGTACACCCACTTGTTTTGCAATGTTTTCTTCCTTGATAGAAGTTTTGTCAGCTCACAAGTATGATCCTTATCAGGGAATCCGTCTCCTTCTTCTTGGTCAGCTCTCACTTGCTCGAATTCTCATCTTGTAAAATTTCTTCATAGCTCTGTGGTTCTCCACCATTTGTCTGTACAATATCCTATTTTCCTGCCTTTGGCGCTCAATCACTTTTCAAGAAATTGACCTTTTTCTGCTTCCCCATAATGCACCTCTGACTCATGTGTCCACGTCTGAGAAAACTTGTAGTCATATATAGTGTGTCGGTTTTCTTACCCCGAGTCATTACTAATACTCATTTGGTAACCTTTCAGGTGCTATCTGAGACACCACTAAATGACCACCCTCATTGAGCTGCCCAACAGAGATGAGGTTTTTCTTCAACTCAGGAACGTGTCTGACTTTTGCAATGTTCATTTGCTCTTATTAGGGAGTGCAATATCAACGTCTCTCATCCCCACCACGTCCTGAGTTTTTCATCAGTCAGATATTCCTTCCCAAAGTTACCTGCAACATAATTTCACATTAACTCCCGACGGGAACCCCGAGGGAAAGATATAGGGAAGGAAGCCCCTGAATCCAGTATCCAGTCATCAACAGAACTGTGAACTGTCAGCAGTAATGCATCACGTATTTCTCAGTTACAACATTAGCGTCATCATTTTCCTTCTTCTTAGATTCTTGTAGTTCCTTTTTATTTGGTCAGTCTTGCCACAATTCCAACAGGTTGTCTGCTGACCAAACTTTGATTTTGATCTTCTTCTATTTCAGTTCCTATCATGTGGTCTCCATCTATCTTACTAGAATCTTTCATGTGCACCTCATCAACCAGAATCAACTCACGAATACCATCATATTTCAGCTTAGATTTACCTGCAAAACTGCTAATTGCCATCTTCATAGTTTTTCCAACTACTTGACAATGAAGCCAACAATATCAGCGCATGTATCTCATCATCAAAATCAATTCAACAGACGATAACTGATTTGTGATAGTGTTGAAATCATTTAGGTGTTGAGCAACAAACACACATTCCGTCACCTTCAAGTTGAATAACTTTTTTATTAGATGCACCTTGCTATTCGTCGATGGCTTTTCATACATACATGATAAAGCCGCAATGAGATTTGCAGTAGTCCTCTTATTGATGACGTTATGGGCAACCAATCTCGACAGGGTTAATCGTATAACCCCTAGAACCTATCGACTCCCAGAACATGTCGATCCAACATATTCCATTTCGTCTCGTCCATCTTTTATGGTCGTTTTTCCAGTAATGGAAGATGAAGTTCTTCCCATAGAGGTAGTTCTCTATCTGCATCCTCCAGTAAGTAAAATCCGTGTCATTGAACTTCTTGATCCTCGATGTCATTACTTCGTCTCCGTCCATCGTTCTTCCTTAGATTCGAACCCAAATCTCTGATACTAGTTTTTGTGAAAAGCAACGACAATAAAGTAAAAAATGGAACGAGAAAATTCTCACACAGAGAAAAACACCAGAGCGACACACAGATTTACGTGATTTGACAAATTTGCCTACATTCACAGAGCTGCAGAGAATTTTATTTCCTTGAGAAATTACATCGTCGAGCGTTTCGATGTTTACAAAAAAACCTATATTTTCTTCTCTCCCTTCCTCTGTCTCTCTCTCTTCCTCTCTTTTCTCTTAGGTCTCAAGAGGATTTGGCTTAGCCTTGATTGGCTTTGCTTGGCTTGAGGCTTGGCATCTCCTTTAAGCTAAGAGACTATTTATAGAAACCATGAGAGCGGTAGGTGGGAGGTAGGTGAACGGTAAGTGGGATGTGGTAGGTGAGCGGTAGATGGGTGTGATAGGTGAGCGGTAGGTGGAATACTTAATTAAGAAGCTAATTAAATTCGGTAGACCAGGTCTCCATATTACCTAACAAATTTATGATTATTTGCACTGCTCCTATGATCCTAAGTCTGATCAATGGATTAAATGAAGCTCAAAAATAGAAAATTTAAGTTGGCTCCACTACCTGCATTGCTTCACCAAATTTATCCCCAAAGAGAAAATTTGTCCCACCCAAATAACAAATCAAAAGTACATATATAATTTTGAACCGGCAACTAGAAGCTAAAAATCATACTTACCAATAACTACTATCATGAGTCACAGCACATGGGGTAATGGTGCGCACCTTCTGCGCCATTAGCATGGAAAAGCGCAAGTGGACAAAAAAGTGCGACGTGAGCATTCTGGGCTATATTGCATAGCAGATGGTTTTTTGGTTGGTTTGGTTTTTTTTATATATTTTCTTTAATTATTTTTGTTGGACTTTCATTATGTGAGCTAGTTGATTATATGAAAGAATCAACCACATTCAAGATCAATCTATAAAAAAAAAGGGAATTTTCATCTAGGCAATCATGTTTGTTGATGTTGACCCTCATATATACTCCACAAGATGAGTCGATTGGACATGGTGAGAGCGACAAATGAAGATGTGACATTGCACGATCAAATGTGAAATGTCTCGATGTTCGTCAAGAATTACAAATCGGATTCCGTCGTTGTGTTCATAACATCAAAAAGCATAAAGATAAGTCTTTCATAGTTGAAAAGAGTGAATAGATGACAACGACAATTTTTTGGCATGATAAGCACAATTTAAGCTCAAATCATCTTGATTATCGGCGAAGTTGCTCAAATCACGTCCGGTCATAAAACAAATCATGCAAGCGTGTCTGAAGTGTAAAAGTTACTATAAAAGGTGTCTCATATGATCAAAAAGATCACGAATGAAGTAGACAAACCACCGGTATAAAATTTGCAATTTAGACCGAAACGTCTGTTCTTTCATATCCTGCGCATCACCACCACACCTTGCGCAACGGAAAAAATTTGCGTACGTAAGACATACACAGCGCTGCTTACACAATGAAGGTTATATTTGTATTATATTCACATTATATTCATGTTATATCCTCTGTAACATCCACGTAATTTCTATGTAACATATATGTAACCTACAAATATGTGAAAACAGAAGCGCGAAATTTATTTGTAAGTTCAGGTAGGTTATATAGAGGTTATATCGAGATTGTAGGCAATATAAAGAGGATACAATGCGGATTTAACGTTAATATAACTTGGCACCCAAATTTTTCTCCTGCGCAGCAGCTCGATCGCCTGTTCTTTCACATCCCACGCTGCTCCCCACTGAACCTCTTCTCACCCGCTAGGAGCTCATCCGCCACACCCAGCGGCCTCATCTTGGCTCATCTGTAGCAGCCCGTCTCCCCCACAAAGCCTCCTCGCTTCGCCTTCACGGCACACAGATCCGAGCCTTCCATCCCTCTCCTCTCGGCCCGCACAACCTAAGTACGGCAACCACTACTCCGCTTTTTACCTGGGAGCCCTCTCCATCACCTACACTTCACGCAAGAAACCCAGCCACTCCCTCTCCGCACAAGCTCACTATCTCTTCCGACAAACAACCACCTCTACACCTCAGCCCACTTTGAACCTACTTCACCGACAACACAACAGCGAAATCAAGATCAACAGAGAAATGCATGTGGCATTGTGCAGGAAGTGCGTTAAAACCATCTCGTCGCCTGAAAGGTTTAAAGCAAGTGACACGTTTGAAATGGCCATTGTGATTGGACCAACATACAATCCGATTGAAAGCTTTTAAGCTACATATTAAAGGCTAAAAAGAGTATATAAATCATCTTGTATGACCTAATTAGAAATGAATAGAACCTACATGCTCACAGGGACTCAACGACTCGTCAACGAGGTCGAATAAAACTTGTGGAGGAGTCTACCTGGACATTCAAATGGGAGCTAAGTATGGGAGATATACATAATTCCAAATATACAATCAAAATCTGGAATATTTTCTTCGTCACCAGATCCACAACCACAAATTCACAAGCAAACGAAAAGCAATACCACAAGCTTAAAGTAAAAATAATTGCACTTGTTTTAGTGATAATTTGCACATGCAAATAGCTTTAAAAATCTCATAAAAGTCAGACAAAATTGATAAATATGAAATTCCTGTATGCGCTCTGACCAACATGCTAATTACTTAATCACTAGGTCCGAAAATGCTGCGTGGGTAAAATAATTCCCTAAACTCAAACTAATATGCCTTGAACTATGTGTTGAGTTATTTAAAAATCTATTCAAACTAGCAATATAAAACACCCACACATTCTCTACTGCTCGTCTTGATTCACTAAATTTAACTGTCTGAGAATGTTGTGCGGGTTAACTGCATGCTTTAGCAAATATATAATTTATCTTGGGAAGCATGCATGCATATATATCAAAGCTTTACATAAATCTAATTTTTTAAATGTTAAATTTAAATATATGTAAATGCATACGCTCTCGGCTGGGCGCTTTGCTTATAGAGCGAGGTCGTAAGTCTCACACTTTGGCCAGTTCGATTCTCCTCCCTATAGGGACTGAAGTTTACAAGATTAAGCCTCGACTGAGCTAGTATGATCATCCTCTTCAAGAGGATTGGATTTGATAAGACTAATGTTTTTAATGATGTTTAAGCAATCATTCCTCTGAAGAGCTTGTGCGGTAAAAAAAAAATTTAAGCTCAGAGAATATGCCTCAAAATGTGTGTCAAGCTATTTAAAAATCTACACGAAAAACAATATAAAATATCAAGATGTGCTCCGATGTGTCTCTAAATATTTATGCTTAAGCATCTGAGAATGCTACGCGGCAATGGGCTACCTTGCCTATAGGGCGAGGTTGTAAGTCCTACACTTTGGCCAATCCAAGATTCGAGAAGATTGAGCCCTCGCTGAGCCACTCTGATCCGTCTCTTCATGAGGACTAGAGTTAACAGGACTAGTGCTCTTAATGATATATAAATTTCAATCATTCCCTGATGATGACCCAACTAATTGAATATTTCAACCGAAGGGGTTGAAATTTATGTTTCAAATTTTATTTTGAACTTAATTATTTCAATTATTGAACTCGATACTCTGTAAGCAAGATAAATCGAAAGAATTCAAAAATAATCATTCCCCGATGATGGTCGGGTTGATAATAAATCTCAACTAGAGGGGTCTATTTCAAAAATAAAAAATTAAAGTTTATTTTCAAAACTCAAATAATATATATTATAAATCTTATTCTTTGTAAGTGGGTTAGAGTTGACAGTATTTAAAAATAAGCGATTCTCCGATGATGGTTGTGTTGATCGAAGATTTCAACCAGAGGGGTCTATTTTAAAATTCTATCTCAAAGTCTATTTCAGATTCAATTATTTCAG
Source organism: Phalaenopsis equestris (assembly GCF_001263595.1). Taxonomy (NCBI): domain Eukaryota; kingdom Viridiplantae; phylum Streptophyta; class Magnoliopsida; order Asparagales; family Orchidaceae; genus Phalaenopsis; species Phalaenopsis equestris. The sequence continues at coordinate 38,120 of NW_018165414.1, forward strand.
CTATTGAACCCGATTCTCTATAAGCGAGACAGAGTTGATAAGGTTGAAAGATAATCATTTCCCCAATGATGGACGCATTGATCGAAGATTTCAATCAGAGAGGTCTATTTTAAAATTCTGTCTCAAAGTCTATTTCAAATTCAATTATTTCAATTATTGAATTCAATTCTCTGCAAGCATGACGGGTTTGACATGGTTCAAATTTGTTGCTAAGATATGCTAAGTCTGAATACTTGGCTCCTAAGACTAGCCTTAATCGAAAGTGTTCTCCCTCGGAAGGGATAATTAACCATAGGGGCTTGCGCCTATGAGAAACCTCGAACCCCAAATCTTAAAGTCCTCGCAAAATGAGCGTGAAATCTCTGGGTAGTGTCATATCTACTATCTCATCTGCCTTTTGAAAATTCGACCC
>NW_018165414.1:44185-67105 GCF_001263595.1 Phalaenopsis equestris
ATTTTCAACAAAAATTGGATGCCAATTTGAGGTCTAAGGCATTCAATTGTTGAGATTTGGGGTGTTAGCCAATATTGGGGCTAATTTGGGGATTTTGTCAAAGATGGTCAAATTGACCAAATTGGACCAAGGTGTAGTTGGACAAAATGAAATTGGGAATATTTTGGATTTATTGGGATTTATTGGGAATTTTTGGAATTTTTAGATTTTGGGTCATGGAGGGGTATCTTGGTAATTTGGTCATTTTTGGAAATTTTGACAAATTTGGATGTATTCAAGGTGTTTGAAATGAGTTTTGATCAATTTTGGGTATTTTGGCAAAATTTGGGAATATTAGCCAAATTTGGGTACCAAGGGCAGTTAGGTAATTTGGATGTGCCTAGGGGCAAAAGACCAAGTTAAGCATTTCACATAGAATTGGATAGATATCCATTCTAAATGAACCATGGATTAATGCATTGTAAAAATATGGGGTATCCTAGTTCCAAGTCAACACCCAGGGTCGACCCTAAAGTCAAGTAATCCTATAGGGACTCTTCTTGAATTCTCCTATAATGATCTTACCTACTAAATGCTAGAGGTTAAGATCAATATGTGGAATTTCAAGTTGAGTAAAAAAAAATTTTGAATTTCTAATGGTGGGGTACCTCTTCTAATTTTCTAAGACTAGTCAATAGGAAAGTCCTATGGCTTGACCTAGGCTACTAAAGAAGTTTTCTAGACCTCAACCAAAAATGAGGTCAACACAACCCTATGGTTCTATTTATAGGGCTCACTGAGCACATAATCCCAGGGAAAGACAATTAAAGAAATAATTTTGTCAATTTTAGTGCCACTAATGGTTTAACAGTTTCCTTATCGTTATCGTAGCTATCACTATCAAAGAACAGGAAAACTCGAAGAACTAATATGTATTAGCCAAAGCTGCTAGCACAAATCTCAAAGCAATTAGACTGCCAAATATGACGGCATCGAAATCAAAGTGGCAAGCTAAAGGAGCACGATTTGAACCACTTGTTCGACAATCGACCGCTCTATCGGGTAAGTACTAGTAGCTGACACGCCTAAAAACCACCTACTTTTTCATATATATTTTATGCTTAATTTTAATAATTTTTAATGATATTACACTTTAAAGGATGGTATTTTGCATACTTTTTGTTGCAGGTAAAAGAAATGAACTTTGGAGAAAATGAACCAAAAATTGTGCAATTAGAGTAAAATCGAGCAAAAAAGAAAATTCTGACTGGAAACATTTTGATATATCTTTCTATGTTTAATCTACTTTACATTACTCACATGTTTTTGAATAAAATTACACTTTAATGAAAGGTTGATTTCAAGCTTATTTTGTAGGTATATCTGTTAGGAGTGAAATGCAACTAAAATGGGACGAAACAAAGTTGAAATGGCGCCAAACAGAGAAAAATAGTGGATCTGTTGCGGGGTGACGCATGATGCGCCAAACTGACGCATGATGCGCCAAAATCCAGAGAACTGGTGCATGATGCGCTGATTTGGTGCCAGATGCGCCGGAGACGACTGGTTGGGGATTAAAGCGGTTCAGGATGAGTTTTTGCATGAAATTTCAAAGGGACACCTGTTCTAAACAGCCCTTGGAGTGATTCAATGTATTTCGACACTTTGGAAGGTTCTTTTATGAAGTGATATGTCTTTTGGATCAATTGACATTTTTTTTAATTCAAAAGAGTTGACTTTTGGATAGAATTTTGGAGGGAATTTTGAATTCTTTTTTTAGGGAGGTTGCCTTTTATAAAAGAGAGGGAAGTCTAAGGCTTGAAGGAGAGTTGTGTGGGCGTGAGTTTTGTATGTGTGTTAGTGTGTGAGTGTGTGGCGGAAGAGTGAGAGGAAGGGTTTGGAGATTTTCTTCAATGATTGTAAGAGGAGAGAGAAGATGACAGATTTCTTCTTCATTACATTTCTGGAAGAGAATTGAGAGTACTTATAAAGAGGGAAAGTGTTTGAAGAGAGCTTTTAGAGATTTTCTTAGGAAGAAATGTGAGATAATTTGTGTTATTTTCTTTCTTTATTTTGTAAACTTATTTTTAAATATGAAATTCGTGTTTTATAGTATCCTTCTCATGAATTTTGAGAGCCTTTATTATCCTTCTCCCTACTTTGAGATATGGTTTTGTGAAGAATTGATTTTATTTTATAAGATTTTAAATGTCAATAATTTGTGATGATTTGAACTCCTGTCTTCATTTACTTTTCGATCTGATCAATTGAAATGTTAAAATGTGTTGAGAAACATATGTTCCGAAAGGGCTATGATTTCTACAACATGGGGAGAATCACATTTGATTTCATGAGAGAGTATGTCATCCATGGAATTGAGTGCAAATAAATAAGATAATATACTTTATTGGATGTAAAATTGAAGATTTTAAGGTGATAGATTAAAATCCCTAATTTGGTCCAATTTATTGGAAACTGATGTGAGATTGTTAGCCCTCAAGTGAGCGAGTAGTGGGAGCTCTGGAGTGGTAGTCGGTATCCTCCCAGCCTAACCACGGAATTAGGGAGCAAACTCTAGATTATTCAATGTTCTTTATAGCACTCAGAAGAGGGTAAAGAATAGGATTGCTCCTATTTAGCACAAAACAATTTTTCTATATTTTTAAAAGCTTTTAATTTCTTCACAATCCATATGCTCATTGTAAAGGGGAATGAGGTTTTCTTAAATTTGAACTCTTCGTCACAAGACTTTGTTTAGTCTTAATAAATTTAATTTTAAAGTTTAGTAAATAGTTTAGTAAACTTAGTTCTTTTAGTTACATTTCTAGTAGCATTCATTAAACCTATTTTAATTTGTCTTTCTTACTTTAATTTTTATAGTTTGAATATTGTGATTTATATTATTATCATAAAAATTTTCATCTTCCAAATTAAAACTTCATAGTAGTATACTAGAATTAGCTTAAAGGATTTCTCACTGCGCTTCTCTGTGGGATCGATACTAGGATTTTTAAAGAAAACCTTATATTACTTGAAGTGATACGTGCACTTGCGTAGAACCACTAGTGTGTGAACTATTTTATATATTTTATAACATTTTGATTTTAACCGCCTAATACAAATTGGGTCAAGATTTTGATCATATTTTTGAAAACTAAATTACTGCGTAATTTTGGGACATGTCAAGTTTTTGACACTGTCACCGGGATTTAACTTAAAATAAAACATGCAGAAAAATAACACACACTAGGGGCGCATCAATAGACCACACATTCGAGGGATTCAATCGACTGACAGCGATTACAGGCCCAACTACCCAAGTTTCTTTCAGGGGCGCCCGATCACAACTAAACCTACCAACTTTGCCTCGGCCAAGCGATCGCCACACAACCGGTCACCCTAATAGACCGAATTAAATGCATCGATCTATTAATGACCGCTGCTTTACACTTAAATGATAACACGATTCTTGTATTAAATTAGCACATTAATTGCGTTAAGGGTGATTTCTATAATGACTCTCCTTTCAGAAATTAAGTGTGATTTTCATAATCATTCATTCATTTCTGTAATTGTACAAATATGTCTTTATAATTAGAGGGCAAAAAAATGAATAAAAAGACATTTTCCCTCGACTCCTCTCTCAAAAATTCCATCAGCTCCTCTCCCTCCTACTATCTTTCCCCCGACTCCACCTCTCAAGCTGTATTTTATTTGATGGACAATTTATGCTTCAACAATGCATAAGAATTGAGTTGTATGTATGTAAATTTTCCTTATTTTTTTTTAAAATATTTATTATTATGTATTATTTTTATTCTTTTCTCAATGAATAATATCAACCGAATAAATTTAAAATATTGTGCTAGAATGTCCTGATGCAGGGCTGACATGTCAGTGTTTTTAAACAGATGAACAAAAAAAAAAATCATTTAATGTTGTGGACCACGTACCCATGGGCTCGTTGAAGCTCTTCCATTTATTGTAGAAGTTGTAAGCAAGATGGAAACGTCAACGCTAGTCTTTACATGCAAACAACGAACTGGATGACTGTGACTTGAACTTGAGCCCATAACCATTTAATAATTTAACATTTACTTTCTTGGAAATATAAAAGTAGATTTACTTACCACTAAGTTATTATATATTTATATACTTATCATCCAATATTCACTTATTTTGATAGCCAAATCCGGCCACCTCAGGCCCATTGTTCCTAACCAACTCTGGCTGATGTCGCCTTCAACCAACTATGACAGCCACCAACCGTCCACCGTCAACCATCGGCCGCCACCCACTTCCTACCATGAGTTAACAAATTATTGTACACACAAACATTGTAATTTGAGAAACTGTATAGCTCTTTCTTGCATGTGAGACAAAGAGTTGTATCTGTGTTCATTTATAACTTTTTTCATTTTTGTACTTTTCCACGTAAAAAACTTATGGTATCTTATCGCTTATCTGCTTTCATCCGAATGCGTGTTAGATTCTTGTACAATGCTAAAACAACAATTCACTACTCTACCGTGACAACCTTTCCAACACCAATAATTTTTTTATGAAAAAAAATTTTCACTTTTATCATAAAAATAGTAATATTTTTAAGATTATATGAAAATTTTGGATGATATAAATATAAAAAGCAAACACAATCACATCAAGTATGCAATGTCCGAAGCCCTTCTAGCTGAAAGGGTAAGCTCTTAACGAATAAAGTGAGATGGCTTGAATGATTCTTGTGTTGGTACTAAAAAATAACACCGTTTTCCTCAAATTACTGTAACAGAGGTTTAAGGTTTCTTCACCATAAGATTAATGCTACCACTTCCTATGGTTCCTATAAGAAGAGGAGTGGCAAAAGTAAAAATCTAGGGCTGACTATTATTTAAATTTAAAACTTTTATTTCCTTCATTTTTTTTTTTAATAGCCATTATAAATATGATTATTTAGAGAAAAATATATGTAATATTAAATTATTATTAAACATTTAAATTTATCGGAGAATTTTTTATACTGTGTTATATGATTTTAAAATATTTGAAAGAAAATAAATAAATAAATAATAATTACAACTTCCTTATTTTTTCGTCAACCCAATAAAATAAAGTTAATAATAAAAGAAGAGAAACAAAATATCTACGGCGCTACTGTTTCTAAAATATCAAAATAAAATAAAAATAAATATCAGCGAACAAATAGCATTGCTACGAGGAAGCATCAACAGTGGCATTTTGAAGCATTGAAAGCTTGACGCGCAAAAAAGCAAGTGGGCAGCGCACGAGACATTGACTTCGTAATGGATCAATGGTTACTAATATCTGGTGGAATGTTTTGGCTTATCAATAGCTATCTCAAGATAACAACAAAGAGTTTGTTAACTGCCGTGATCAGGAATTGAGCTGTGCATGGGCTGTACTTGAAAATTACATTCTATTATGTAGCAACGGCGAACCAAAATAGTTGGAATGTAATAAATTGAATATAATATTTATTTAAACACGAATATGGCATTAAACTCTAGTACAACGATACCAAACCTTTTATCATATTAAGTGGGGTCGGCTGCATGAATTCTTTTTCTCCATTGCGTTCTCTTTAGTGTCATATTTCATTTATTTCTAATAAATTAAGATTATTTTTTATACAATATGCCGAAGTCTTTCTAGGCTTACCAATGCCTTTCTTAACATAAGTCGAATTTAAAACAACTATTCACCTAATCGGATCATCAGATGGTCGACGTTTAATGTGATCAAACCAACTAAAACGACTCTCTCTCCCTGTCACTGGAGCTACACGAACCCTATCACGGATATATTCATTTCACATTCTGTCTCTATGTGAAAGCCACTTATCCACCTAATCATTCTCATCTTGGCAGCACCTCACTTAGTTTTATGCTTCTCTTTTAAAGACCAGTATTTAGCGTTATAGAGCATTGTAGCTCTTATCACCATTTTATAAAATTTTCCTTTCAGTCTAAGCAGTACTTTTCTATCACAAAATAGGCCCGAAGCATTCCTCCACTTCAAGCAATCAACTTGAATTCTACTAATAACATCCCCATCTATATCACCATCACTTTGAACAATAGACTGAGATATCTAAAGCATTCACACTTTTTAATAATTTGATCACCTATAATAACAATTCTGACGCTTGAGCTACTACTACTAAAATTACATTTCATGTATTCAGTTGAAGCTTTAAACTCTAATGAACAATTAAAATAGAGCAAATAATCAAATGAAATGTAATAAACATAATTGGATGAATTGTGCAAAATGGACTTGAATTTCAACCAAGAGGCTTTGAGTTCAAGACCTTCAACATTTTGTGTGCGTGCACTTGAATATGTGAGTAAATAAAATAAAGAAACAGATAAAAATGACAAAATGATCCATTGAATTTTATTCAATCATTTTAATCCTATAATATATAAAAAGTCAATACAATCCTTAAAACTCTGTGCTGAAATTACTTTTTGGGCTCTGACTAAAAGAATAGGAATCAATTTGGCATTTTTACTTCTAAAAACTAAAATGTCCCCAGCTTAAAAATAAAAAAGCTATTTTGACATTTTATTCTTAGAAATTAGTATAATAAATACACTTCCTTTTATCATGAAATTCATGGGATATGATTTATTACATTTTTCAAGCTCTCATCAGTTACATATATAAATGAAGATAGCTTTATGGAAATGAATTTATGCACTTATCAATCAAATTGGCACCCATTGTAGTAAATATTTGAAGTTATTTACATATCTAACACCTAAACTTTGCTTTTTATATTTATATCACCCGAGTCTTTCATAGAACATAAAAAATATCACCACTTTAAATGCACATGTAAGGTGGCATGTACATAGAAATTCATGTTTAGGTGTCAGATATGCAAGTAAACATAGGAATTCAGTGATATAGATGTAAATCTTTCAAATTAAAAATGTTCAAGAGCATGATTAATTATCATATGACGGATCATTTAACCATACAAACAAGAATAAGAAACTATAAACTTGCGATCAATCATATCATGATTCATAATGTACAGTATCATAAAATTAGTAAATTGGAAAAGGACCAAAAAGAAACAATAACAATCGACTTTCTTTTTGGCTATTGATTGACTTTTGGGATCAATTATCAATACAAACATTGAAATAGTCATTAGAAACCCAGCAAATAGTCTCAAAATTGAATATAACCGCGCAGAAGAGGACAAAGAATGCAGAACAGACCCAAAAATATCTGATTTTTATTTGATAGAGTAATCATCCAAAAACCCAAGCATTGTAAGACCATCTAATCAGCTCTCCACAGTGGATACTGTGCCTTCTGAGAAGATTGTAGAGACCAAATCTCAAAAACTGGATGAGGAAAACCAAATCTCAAAAATCAAGCTGTATCTATACTTGGCATCTATATCATACAGTAATGAGAAAAATAGAAGAAATATTTGCTCTGTTAATAGAGAGGAATTCGGAAGACCATGAAGCCAAGCAATCATCTGCCTGCTTTCATTTGAAGCTTACCCAAACCAGTCTCCAAGTTCTCAACACCTTTAGTTTCAACCATGAAGCTTTGGCCACTGTTACTAAGCCATGGATGTTGCAGGCACTGCTCTGCCGTTGGCCTCTTCTCCGGTGTAAAATCTAGAAGCGGCGTGAGGAAATCAGAGAGCTCGCAAGCATCAGATTCGACAAACATATATTTGTCGATCAAAAGCCTATCAATGGGCCAGTGTTTCAGTCTACGGATTCGTTTCAAATCTCCATATCTGTCGAAGAAATCCTTTGATCGAGATCCTGTAATAGCAATCTGATCTCAAAGTTGTCAGAATCATTATTTCAGGGATTGGGAGAGAATAAAGAATCAGAAAATAGTTCAACCTTCTTAGGCATTTTTCCGAGGAGTTCCATCATCTGAGCCAAGTGATCCTGAAAGGAGGTAGAAGAGATGTGAAATGGATAGAAACTAGCCTTCGGGTGAACAGATTGGTATAAATCAAAATTCACATGTCAAAATAAACAAATTACCGAATTTATAAAGAGCATTAACTATACATTGGATGTGAATGATAATGCCGAAAAAATTATGTCAAAGAAGAGGCCAAAAAACGGCCAAAGTTTCTTCCACAAATATAAACATTTTCTTCTAGGAAGAATTACATACCACTTAATTCTTATGTAGTTACATACCTAACACATAAACATCATTTTTTACAAAAATGCCACCTTACATAAGCCGGAAAGGATGTATTTTACTTTTAAAAAGTTAAGATAGTAATATTTAATGTGATAAGAAAGATTTGGGTGATATGTAAAAAGTAGGGTCTTAAGTGTTAGATATGTATATGCATAGAAATTGGGTGGTATAAGTGCCCCTTTCCTCTAACTTCACTAAACTTCCGGCTAAAATAAGCTCATTAGACCGTCCCATGGTCATTGAACAGGCTATACCTACAAAAACCCAACCAATCATATTTCACTTTTGAAGAAGTTCTGAAGCCTGAGAAAATCCACATTAGTGCCACTCAAATTTCTTTCAGGACTATATCATAGAATGCTTTAAAGCATGAAATTGCAGGCTTCAAAAGCGAATTTTAAAAGAGATAATTACAAGCATAACACTCAAAATTATACTACTCACAAAACAAGTACCCATGTCATATTTTGAACTACCAAATCGATGCATCTATGTGTGTCATCATCAAACTACTGGGAATTCAATAAAAATGATAACTATGGGTTGGGGATTTATTGTGAATTTTGATATTTGAGGGAGAATTTGAAAAACAGATAAAAGAGAGGGCTAGTTCTGGAAATAGCAAAGTTTCAAGTGCTACATATATAATTGCCCCATTCTAAAAACAGACCACTCTACAATAGCCTCAACCTTATCAAAATTAACATGCATATCTAGAACAACATAGCCCATAAACAATACCTTAGCTTATGGTACGTTTGTAATAACTGAACTTTAAATTAAAAAAATAATAATATTATTATCATTAATATTGAATAGTCATAAGGATAAGCATCTCCTTGTTTCGACTTAATACTAGTATATCCCTATTTAAATCAACAACATAGCAAAAGAGAGAGAGAGAGCAGAGAGATCAAGAGTGAAAGGCAATGAGGAGAAGATAGTGACCTTGAGCCGAGTGACTTGTCTTCGAGTGAAGGAAGACGAGGAAGGAGGAGGAAGTCATCATTCGTGTTTGCGGGAGACGACGTCGTTCCCTAATCAAAGGAAGGAGAGAAAGGAGGACGAGGATGCAGTGTCAAGTGAGAATAAAGGGAAACTGAGCCTTATGTGAAAAAGAAGAGGAAAAAAAGGAAGCCGACTCGTCGTGCGGGTTGAAATTGAGCCACTCTCGAAGAGGGCTACAAATTTTCTATGCAAAGAAGTAGAAGAAAAGACAAAGATGCAGAGGAGGGGGTCGGCCCGTGCGGGACGAAGCTCTCGTTCGAGAGTTAGGTGGCCAAAGTAATTTTAGGTATGTTACGATTTAATTATATTTCAACTAATTAAAAGGTGGAGAAACAACATCGTTACAAGGTGACCGGCACACCTTACAAATAGAGTTCAACTCCAGGATCAAGCAACAAGAGTACACTCAGTGGAGCATCCAAGCCAACCCCATCAGAGGAGAAATCAATTCAAAGTGGAGAAAAAGTTGAGCTCACTAGCATTAAAAAATCTATCACCATCAGTAAATGCTTTAAGTGTCGAGAATTTGGCCAAGTGGCGTCTAATTGCCCAAATATGAGAGCGATCTCTTTCACTAACCAGTAAGCAGTTGAAGATGTTGACAATGACATAGGAGAGCATGAAAACGTCAGAGACAAGCCAAAAGTTTCAGCCGCCAGAAAAAGATATGCTAGTGATTCAAGTTGAGTCCAAAATAGAAATCACAACAAGATTAACATTGATTATCCTAAAAGATACTGAGTATGAACATCCAGTTCCAGAAGAGGGATAGCCCTTATTGAGATAATTTTCGGATATCATGACTGCCATCTTATCTCATGGATGATTACCACCATAAGAGATTCAACATGTCATATTTCTAATACTTGAATGATCGCATCTCATTCTTTTTTTCTAGTAAACCATCTTGCTTTTGAGATGCGACCATTCAAGTATGAGAAATTGCAAAAACACGTTACACACCTGATAGTTAGAGACCTAGTTCATGAAAATACTAGCTTAAATGCAGCTTTGGCTCTAATTATGCCAAAAAAAATGATGGTTATTTATTTCATAAAAAAAAAAACATTGGAAGGACGTATGTGTTTCAGAGTTGTCTTGGGTAGATGTGAGCATAGACTTCATAGTGGGGCTCTAGTAGCTACAACAATGCAATAACTTAGTTATGGTGGTAGGTCGATTCCAAAAATGTCCTTTAAAGAAGGCGTAGCTTTTCCTACCCAGGGTAAATGACACAAGAGCAGCTGCTAAAGTCACGGAATCGAGGATCACGTGACTCCCGATAATAGGATTTGCGTGATTGGAATCGTGAAAATAGGAGTTTTGCAACCATGGGAAGATATAATAAGAAATTTTCATCTAGCTAGAAATATCTGAATGAGTCTTTCCTATAATTTATTTCTTTATTCTTTTTCTCCTAATTTGGGTTTTTTTTTATTAGGAACCTACTTGTGTTGTTTTTTTCATGTTGGAGAGACTTTGCTTTGTTTGTGAGTTATGGAGATTGGAATCTCTGATTTCTACCATAATTGAGTGTTATATCATTTTTCTTTTGCAAGTGATGCATCTGTATCTTGCTTAGAAATAGGTGGTGAAACTTCCTCTACCTTATCGATAAACCGTTGAACAGTTGTTTTTCAGCCGAGATAGCCACCGCCGACGCCTACACCTTCAAAATGCTATCGACCTCACATATTTTGTTTCCTCGCTATTCCACAACTACCTCACCACAAAAATCTACTTCACAAATACCTTTTAGGAGCCCTTGAACGGTATCAGGGGGATGGGTTTGGAGATAGTCTAGTAAAATGTTGGACAATCTAATAGTTGAGAGGGCATACAATTGATGTGAAATATGTAGTCAACATAACATTCCACCAAAAATATTTTGCAGCATTTGAGAGCATGGTTAATTGAGCTACTGATCAATGTCAACGTTTCTTTTTTACAACATTTTTTTCTTGTGTTTTCAGCATCTATGCACTAATGGACAATCCCTTGATCAAACTAGTTGGACCCAAATAGACTGATAGTACTCACACCCCTTGTCAATCCAAGCACATGGATTTAGCTTGAAATTAAGTTTGAACCACTTTATTTAAATTTATAAATTTTATACAAACTTTAGATTTATCTTACTTATGGAATAACCACATAGCTCTTAAGTCAATGATTTTGTTAGCCTTAGATAATCGTCATACATCATTATGGATGAAAAAAATGACGGTTGGTTTGTATAGGTGCTTTGAGAAAGAGTCAAGTGTATGTTTAGATAACTAGCAAGCTTCATATTGATAAGATCACAATTTTATTTCCAAAGAAATTCAAAAATATTCTTAGAAACAAAAAATTAGTAAGAGCCCAGCAATAGCATTCTAACGTCATAGCATTTGAATTATTCATGCTAGAAGATGAAACTACACATTCCTTTTTTTCATGATTTCCACATAGGTTGTTTTCTTAGATAGAAACTAACAAGCATCTTAGTATATTATCAATCTTCATATTTGAATCTAAGCGTTGAAATTCACATCATGACTTTGGGTTGAAGTGTATAATTAGGTTCATTGTAATTTTGCTAAAGGAAAGAATGTTACAAAACCAATTTTGGAACATGAAACACATGTTTAAGGACACTGTCCACTAAAAGTATGACAGCTCTAACGCCAGAAATAGTAAAAAGGGCTCCTTCTACGGTTTAAGGAGTAAGATTCTAAAGTATGAATTATGCTCATGAAAAATCATAGCATCATTATTAGTTCAGAGGTTAGAAGCACCTAACTCAACAATACATAGTTGCTTTCCTGATATAACAATGAGAGCATTCAAAGAATCACCATTTTCAGCTATTGAAGTTGAGCTCATCATTGGATCAAGTATTATATGGAGCTTGTTGACACATTGGCGGATGTTGAAGAATTTTTTAAGGAATTCAATTTACTCTTTGTTGATAGAGTGTCAATAGTGACTGTGTCACCATACATTTAAGGATTTCATGTTATCCTTGATCAGCAGTCAAGGGTTTCTCATGTATCATCAAGAATTTGTCACGGAGTGCGTCCAATTTTATGACAGTGTGAACACCACAAGCTGGTCATCCTCATGTATCTATAAACCCCCATTCAAGTAAATATGCAAGGGAAAAGTTATCATTGCCAGAGTTACAAGCACACTTGGGCATCACCAATATTTTTTCTCCTGCTTTCTTCTCTTTAAACCTCAACAAAGGCTTCAAAGAGGCTAGATAGGGGCTCCATGCTTAAGATTGTCCCACAAACATCATTCAAATCTTTATTAAGAAAAAGTAAGAACTTGTGCACTCTTCTCGTTTCACAACCTTCTTATCTTGCTAGTTGTCTCCAGAGCACCTCCATCCTACTCTATCAAAATCAGTGGGTGTCAAAAGCCAATTTTAGAGTAGAAATATACTATAATGATATCATCATCTAACCATAGCTTATGGAAAACACACTTGATCTAAAATATAGTGGAGATATTGTCGATAATATAGTAGGTCGTTTTGCTGCATTTCAAAATTTTGTAGTACACGATTTTTTTTTTCAATTTCATTTGTTATAGAATTTACCAGCCATAAAATCATCATAAAGATTTTCTCCTGACATGACCAAAACTAAGGGTCTTTCTCATGAAGTGTATACACCACTCCTGCGAGATAATCATCCTCATCGTTCCCACAAACAAATAGCATATACTAACTGAGACAAATGGATGAGTTTTTGCCCAGTTAGCTTGTGGTCAGTGACGAGAAGAACACAAGCCTTTGATGAAGTGGTCTCCTTAATTATAAAAAGAAGACTAGAATAAGATGTTACCTAAGAGTAGGCGCTTGCTTTGTTGTCAGTCATATGGAAGGAATTACGGGAGAAAGTAAGAGGAGAATATAATAGAAAGATCCAAGGAAATTACTCTGATATCACCCAAAACACCGTGGAAGAATTTATTGAGTTAGTTCTTTAGTGATTCTAGAGTACAAGCAAAGTATAAACAGATAAGAGGGGAGGTGATCCACAGGTTGCCAGTGAACGGCAAATAAACACGTTCCAAATTAGAAATGACAAGAAAAAAAAAAGATATTGTTTGAATATTTAAATACAAATCTTTATTATTTTAATGATACGCAAAGAAAGACAGGGCAATGCCTTCCAATGATGAGCTAGATGAAACTACACGGGGGAGAAAGACTAATGCCTTGAACTGATGACCTAGACGAAACAAAAATGGAAGCGCACTGGACAGGTGTGAATAAACAAATAGGGGAATCCATGAATTACAATAACATCTAACAGATTGATATCACTCCATGGAGTGGAACCCTTTAGGGTGCGCTAGGGACTTTACACATATATTAGTGCAAGTGTATGTGTAGAATCAACCCTAGAGTTTACTAGTGCCTTGGCGAATATATATCAATGTATGGGTTTGCCACTCCCTTCTTAACACACATATTAGTGCAAGGGTACATGTAGAATCAATTCATAGGCTTGTACCACTTTGAACGCATAAATGCCTTCACAAGTATAGTAATGCCACACATGCATGAGTGCCAGCGTCCAGGTGTGTGTGGAAGTGTGGGGGATGTACGGGTGTAGGCACGTGAGTGTGAGTGTGCATGTTTGAGCACGTGTGCGTGTTTGTATGTTTGTGTAAGTGCACGTCATGTGTATTTGTGTTCATCTCTACATGTGAGTACACATGTGTGCATGTATATGTGTGTATTTATTAAACCCTATTTGAGATTTATTGAGACCTTAAAATATTATATAAATTTTTATTGCTTGAATATGCACACAAGTGCTCTTATGAGATCATCATTCATATATTATATTTTAATTGATTAACAATTATTGGCACATCATTAAATGATTGCCTAATAATAGATGACTTGTAAAGATCAATGCCCTAAAATTACTATAGCCAAGTATATGGAATTTTATGAATACCAAATGGAACAACTTCATTCATTCTAGAAAATTTAGACAAATTCAAGTTTTCGGATCTTTTAATGTAGGAGTCTTATGATCGACTCAAATCCTTTGCATGAGATCACCTTTGATGGCTCGTGAATTTGGAAAAAACCAACAAAATATTTATTTCGTTACACAACAAGAGCAAGAAGCAACTAAATAGCTAATGCTTGCATGAACAAAGTTTCTGCTAACTTCTTCTATTCTCTATACATGCTTCTGATCATCAATTGACTAAGTCGTTCCACTATAGCATGGCATCTTTATTATGATCATGATTCTTTGATTCATCATGTAATAATAATATTTTATTAACTGAGTTAATCATAAAAAAATAAGGAGAAATGAATCGCCTACGTAAGACACATGCACCGCAGGTGTCGATCGAGAAGACCTCCCACTGCCCGCATGAGATCTAATATGAGGATTATCCCCTCATTTCCTCCCATTCAAACCGAAAGAACCAGAGAGAGACATAGGAGCGAGACCGAGACAGAGAAATTGAGAGGTATTCGTAAAAATTTTAAGCTTTTACATTCTGGCAGTTGTAAAAATTTTAAAATATGTACGAACTCTTTGTAAATTAATATTTTATAGAAAAGAATGACTTATTTTTGTTTTGGATTGATTTAATTATGAAATGAAGATGTCTAGAAAGTTAATGTCTTCTGTCTGACCTTTCATTCCCGCCTTCGTATTCCAAACTCTCAAGTCGTGACTAGAGTGATATAAGAGCCTAAGTATTGGGTTAGTAGGAAGATGATCATACTAAAAGAGTCATTAAAAATTTCATTAATTATCAGTAAAAAAAGTTAAATTAGTAATTCTAATGTTTGTGATAATATTTGTAAAATTTTGATATCTCGGTGTAACGGATATAAATTAGGAGAATACAAACGAGAGACTAGGGAGGTTGGAGCTGTTAAACAACGGCGTGTGGCTCCACCTGCACTTACTAATCCTTCATCCAATGGGGGATGTTCAAACTTTAACACTGAAGGTGGAGAGACAGAAGAAGCAGAGTACGCACCAACCGCCATTCAAATAGCCACCAGCAGTTGAAAACATCTGTAGAAGCCTGCCTTAAGGAGTTGAAAATACTATTAAGGAGAAGGATAGAGCCACTGAGAGTGAGAAAAAAACCTGAGAAGAGCAACACGCCCCCACAATCCCAGCCAGGCTATGCTTCAGATGTCATGGATATAAGCAAATCACCTCCAGTTGGCCGACTAGCCGAGTTGTATCCTTCACCGAGTAGGGTGAGGTGAAGGAAGTGAGAAACGAAGAGAAAGGCAAGGAGTACCAGCTTCCACCATATGAGGGCAAGATGTTTGCGGTTCAACGATTCCTTCAGACTAACACGATGAAGGAGAAGCAGTGGCTTCGTCACAATATATTCTACACCTGTTGAACTGTGAAGAGAAAGGTATGCAGTCTCATCATCTCAACGGAGAGAGCAGCAATGTGACTTTTACACAAATGGTAGAAAATTGAGCCTCACGACTTATGAGCAGTTCCCAGTAGTATTCCCTAATGTGGTTGAACAAGAATAATGTCACATTAACAGAAGGTGTCTCGTGGAGTGTTTGATTGGGAATCAACTACAAGATCAAGTTTGGTGAGACATAGTGTTGATGGATATCTGTCACCTTTTGTTGGGGAGATTGTGGCAGTTTGATCGTCAGACTTAGCATATCATGGTACAAGAACACATTCATTCACCAAAGATTGAAAACACGTCATCCTCCTCCTTCTATGGAGTCTGAGATTATAGGTCCTCTTTCTAAAAGAGAATTGTCGGGAGAATTAATCTCGGTGATGACAGGTTGTTTTGAGATGGAAGAGTTGGTTGCAGACACAGGATAGCTAGCACGAAAAGAGTTTCAAGACATCATATTCGATAACTTAATGACATTGATGCATTCTTTAGAGAGATTCAGACTACCGCTACTTCAGATCATGTTAAGGACGAACTTGGGCTACTTTTGGATTATTTAGCAGAGTGTACTTGATAGGAAGGATCAATTCATTTCCGTAATGTAGCCCAAAAAGATTGGACAAATATGGATCGCTAATTGCAAGTGGAGAAAATTCCTCGTGTGTATTGCGAGACACCAGAGTCAATAATGGGATCTTGATCCTGATATCGACGCAGTCGATGATCTTTCAAGCCCGAAAGGTTACAACAACACCTCCTTCAACATGTTTGGTCTGACTCCATACTACAAGGAGATAGAAGTTTCGACAAATGAAGTCGAAGCTCTCACAACCCTAGGAGACTGACACAGTCTTGAAGAGACAGGCGTGAGAGCCCTATCCAAGTTTCTTATGCCTAGATCGATCGAACCAAGCAGGGGAGAGCCGACCAACTCCTTTCTAAGGCTTTGGCACCTCCTTTCAATAGTTGAACCAAATTCTAATTATCTAAGAATTATATATTTTCTTCATTTATTTTAGGGACTGTTTGGGATCACTTTCTGTTTTTTTAGTCTTTTTTGTTTTTGTTCTTATTTTATTTTGTTATTTCTATTTTTAGAAAATATGTTTGGTACGGCTATGATTTATATATTTTTAAAATAAAAAATATAAAACATGGTTGGTTGAGTATTTTTATATTTTTTAAAGAAAAAACTATATTTTTTATAAAACGGTTGGGTCCACGTGCGCTCCAATACAACTCGTGGCGTATCTGACGACTTCCTTGCGCCACCGAACACGAAGTATTACATGTGGGTCGGGCGAACGCGAGCAGCGGCGAGGGTCAGACAACGTTGATGCATGGTGGCTGCAGCTGTGGGTGGGGCCAGACTGTGGAAAAGAGCAGCGAGCTATTAGGGACAGCAGGTGTTTGGTAGAGGCGGCGACTGGCAGGAGATGGTGGTGGCGGTGGCAGGGGATGGCGGCTGGTAGGGGATGGCGGCTGGCAGGGGATGGCGGCTACCGGGCGGGGGTTGGCGGCTACGGCAGTTGGTGGTCGGTGGTGGCCGGTAAGGGTTGCAGCGGGCGACAGGAGGTGGCTCACAGTGACGGGAGCAGAGGACAGCGGAGCCTCACGCAGATAATGCTCCCAAAAACATGTTTTTAAAACAAAAAATATATAATTTATGTGTTTTTTATGTTTTGAAAACAAACCATGTGTATTTAAAAAATAAAAAACGAATAAACAAATACTATATTTAGATTTATTTTATGATTTTTGTTTTCAAAACAAATAACAGAAAATCGAAAGTGGTCCCAAACAGGGCCTTAGGTTTTCAATTTTTGCTTGGTTTTCTGTCAGACCATTCTCGTCCTGATTTCTCCCTTCTATAGTTATATCCGAAGGCGAGAAGATGCTCTGACTGTAACTCGTCCAGAGATGATGTGTATCTCTTATTTCTCTACTCCTGCAACCCTTTCTCCCATAGATAATTCGCCTTTAGTCGTTGCAGCTGCCCGGAACAGTAGCCTTGCTGTCCTTTTCCGACAAACCAACCATTCAACCACCTATTTCCCTCATTCCAGCCACCTATCCTCGCTCCCAAAGAGAGTCGAGGAATACTTGGGCTACTTTTGGAGGATTCAACAGAGTATACTTGGTCGGAAGGCTTTGCTCATTTCCGTAGTGTCCCCTCAGAAGATTCGACCAATATGGATCGCTCCACGCAAGTGGAAAAATTTTCTCAGGTGTTTTAGGTGACATCGCAGTCAATAGTGGGATCCCAATACTCATATTGATGCAGTTAATGACCCTTCAAGTCCAGAAGGTTGCAACAACTCCACCTTCCTCAATGTGCTTGATCAGACTCCATACTACAAGGAGACGAAAATTTCAACAAATGAAGTCGAAGCTTCCCTAATCTTGGGAGACTAATGCAGGCGTGCAGTGAGAGGTGTGAGAACACCATCTGCGTTTCTTATGCCTGGATCAACCGATCCAGGTAGGGGAGAGCCAACTTACTGCTCATTTCCAAGGTTTTGGCACTTCCTTTCAATAGCAGGATCCAATCCTTAATCTAAGGATTATGTATTTGCTTCGTTTATTTTAGGTTTTCTATTTTTGCTTGGTTTTATGTCAGGATAACCGTTTGCGTCCAGATTTGCCCCTTCTATGGTCATATCCAAAGTAGATAAAGTGCTTTGATTGTTACTCGTCCATAGGTGGTATGTATCTCCTATTTCTCTACTCTCACAGATAATTCCTCTTTCCGCACTGCAGTCGCCCGGGCAGCAGCCTTGCTGTCTTTTTCCTACAGACCAAGCACCTAGTACCTACAGACCAGCCACCCGGGCACCTATTTACCTCATTCCAGCTGCCTATCTTCTCTTCCAGCAGCCCCTCTCATGCTGCAAATGCCCAGAACAACACTTTTGACTGTTCTTCGTGCAGTCCAGCCCATTCCTTCCTTACAGCTGCCTGGGACAGCAAGTGGCTGATTCCTCGCTGCTGTTTTCCACTGATTTCAGCCAGCCAACCTCCATTTTTTCCCCACCACAGCCAACTGCAACTTCCCCTTCATCCTCCAACAACCATCCACTGCCCCGCCACCCTTCTCCTGCAATCCACTCACCAAATCCAACCACCACCTTTTGTAGACAATTTAGTTGTGTTTGTTTGTGTTTGTCATTGTATTTCCCTTTCAAGTGTGCTTGGTTGTAATCGTATAGTTGTTTTCGATCATATTATTTGCTTTTCTATTGTTGTTTGGGTTAACTCCGGTAGCAATGTTGCTCTCCTCGTATTTAACATAATATTTCACACTAATCTCATGTAAAATTAGCCTTTCCTTTGACAATCTCATATTTACTTTAACATAATTTTTTGCAGCCCACTCTCCCCTGCACACCACGCACCCTATTGTGTGGATTTTTTATAACATTCATTTGGCTGCCATCTTCTGATAACGAAAACCTATTTGGAAGGACCACTACTATACACAATTATACATCATTTTAGATGGTTTTAGAATGTACAATAGAGAGCAGAAAATAAGCAGGCATAAAAAAATAATGTAGAATGCTTGGGAAAGAAAAAGAGTAAAATAAGATATTATGACAATAAGTTGTGCAAAAATATTAACACAAATAAAGTTACCACCTACTGTGACACTAATGGCAAATGAAAATTTACAAATTACAGATAGTAGAAAAAAGGAAATGTTGTTGATGACTGCTCGAAAGCATTTTCAACATCTAATCACAATAGATGCATTTGTTGCCAATACCAATAATCCATCCATGCTAGCCTGATCTACACCTTTCTTCCTATTCTTTTACAAATATTTATTCCCCCTGCCTTAGCGGTTTTTTTTTTTTTTTTTGTTCATTGCACAACCAAATGTGTTAAGATGGTTTGGTCACATTAAACGTCGACCATCTGATGATCCGATTAGGAGAGTAGATGTTTTAGATTCGACTTGTGTTAAGAAAGGCAGAGGTAGACCTAGGAAGACTTGGGCTTATTGTATAAAAAATGATCTTAATTTACTGGAACTAAATGGAAATATAGCACTAAACAGGACACAATGGAGAAAAAGGATTCATGTAGCCGACCCCACGTAGTGGGATTAAGGCTTTGTTGTTGTTGTTGTTGTTGTTGTTGTATTGCACAACCAAATGCCATCTTACCCTGTCCTCAACCACTAAATTATCCCTGGTAGATGTGGCTCCCATACTGGATATAACCAGTTTACCAAATCATCATGCTTAAGCATTTAGACGTCCAAACTGCTCAAATCCATAATTCCATTGTGCAAAGGTCCATAATTGAACACAAGGTAAGGACGTTGCACAGGACAATATCTCAAGTAAGTCACTTTTTGAACCATGTAAACACTATACAAAAGCCAAGACAAAAATATTCAGCTTCAACAAGGATCTACCAAAACAACTGAGTCATCTTTCACAATTATGATATGAAAATTATAATTATAAAAGAAAAAGACCATCTCCTCTTGTGATTAATCATAAGAAAATAAAAGCATGCAACCTTTCAACTTGTATATGGACCCCAAACGTAAACTCTAGCACACCGTATCCCAAATTGAAAAAAGAATGATGAAACAGGGCATAGAAACAAAGGGCATAGAAACAATACCAAGGATCTGCATAGAACCATTGAGAAAATGCTAAATCATTGGAAAAGTATGCCCAAGGCATAAGAATTTGTCCTCATATTTTTTTAGAACAAGACTAAGAAATATGTCAAGTGAGAATTACATTAAGATTCAATGATTGAGAGGAATAATGAGAGTTGGAAACCTAAATGACAATGAGTTGGTAAAGGGTAGGTTGGATTGGCATGAATTTATCTAAGTTGAACAGAAGGTATGCAAGTAGTGTAGATAATTTCAGGAAAAATAAAAAAGGGCTAGTGGCACACGGCTACAACAAAGGGTCAAAGAATGTCCATGTGTCCAAAGGTCTAGAAGGTACCTAACACCATATTATGGCCCTCAAAAGAAATACATGTCAAAAGTTCCACATTATTTATAAATGCAGCAAAAAAAGTTTTTAAGCTCATCAAGTTCTTTCGAAATGGAAAGAATATTTTAAAATCTTCCAAGTCCTAGAATCATTAAAAATTTAAAAAGATCAAGGAAAAGTGTACCTCGTCTTCAGTAAATACTTGGCCAACCTTAGGTGAAAACAACACATCACCAGTGGCAAGCTCAAAAGCAATGCAAGCAAAAGACCACATATCAACGGGAAAGGAATATCCAGCCCCAACAATAACTTCAGGAGCTCTATATTGCCTTGTTTGAATCTCACCTGCCATTTGCTTATCCACCCAACAAGCATTCCCAAAATCTATAATTTTGCATTTTAGATCAATCCCCTCCAAACTCCTCTCCTTTTGTACCAACCCGTGTTCCAAGCCTCCCATTGATGCTCTTCTTTCTGATATTCTCGCTCTTGCCCTCATAGCTCTTTCCTTGAGCCTCTTCTCAGTGCTATTAACAATAGAAGTCCCCTTTAGATTACCCTCAGGCCTCACCAAAATTGGAGTAAATCCTGACCGTATAGGGTCTTTCACAGGATCAATAGTAGAAACAAGAAGAACATTTTCTGGTTTCAGATCCGTGTGAATAAGACCAACTTCCCTGTGCAAGTAATCAAGCCCCAATAAGATGGATCTGCACACATATTTTACATTTTGTAGTCCAATTCCTTTATATCGATTATAACGGATTAGTCGTAATAGACTATCTCCAAGAGTTTCAAATACCATACATAAATGCTGCCCATTTGGACCACTATGCTTAAAATTGTCCAGTAAATGAACGATACACTTGCAATTTGAGGGATCTCCCTTAGCAATTGCTTTTAAAATCTCAACCTCATGAAGAGCAGCTTGTTGAAACTGTGCTGCACTTTTTTGAATTTTGAGAGCAACAAATTTCTGAGCAAAAAAAAAAGAATTTTAGATCAACTTTGATAGAATCCAAATCACATCAAAAAGATAAAAAATGAGAATATTCCGGGAAAGATAAAAGATGCTTAGCTTGACAAATATTAATTAACATTTAACAGGAAGTAAATAGATGCAAATTTCGAAGTACTCCGGACGAATTCTCGTCAAGATAGCATTAAAAAGGATTCAATTTACTTGGACTTCCAAAAATCAGCAAGAACCATCACAAATTAAGAAACCGTCTATAACCAGTAAAACAATAAGGGGCAAGATAATTACACTAAAAACTACCCACAAAATCAAATCAAAGGTGGGAAAGAAAACTTAGATCCAAATAAAAGCATTAACATTGCACAATAAAAATCAAGACCCTTTGCTTTCTCTTGGTCGTAGAGATCCAAAATAAAGGACCAATAGGAACACTTCATACGAGAATGCAGAAACCAATATGTAATGGTCCAACGAAATGACAAAATCGCAAAATTGATTTCAATCGCCGGAAAAACTTACTTATCTAAGTAACACAACCTTGGGATGAAAAACAAGAATGAATGAAATAAGAAGGTCGGGAAAAAGTAGCTTATTGATCATTACACGAAATTAAGGATTGATAAAGCACGGATGGAAAATAAGAAGAAGATTGTAATCCAACCTCGCATCTTGTATCGTAGGCGAGCCAAACGGTGGAGAAGTTTCCCCACCCTAGCTTTCTTTGCGCGATGTACCTCCCTCCCTCGAAAGGATCTCCCGGCCTCACGGCATGGTAACCCCCCTTCCTGTACGCGTCGACACCCTCATCCTCCTCCGAACCCGATGATGAAGAGTAGGACATGCCTCTATCTCCCGCGTTGGCTCGTTCTCTTCGACGAAGCGAAGCGACTGAGGAATCGACGACGACGGTCGGTGTTCCCTTTAGCGGGCTTAGCCGCGGATTGTTAAGAACAAAATCAAGCTCGCACTAACACGAGCGCCGAGAGTCGGTTAATTTAGGGGTGTAAACGAACCGAACACGAACGAATAAAGCTTGTGTTTGTGTTCGGTTCGTTTAAAATTTAGTTTGTTTGAAATAAGCTCGTGTTCGTTTCTTAACGAACGAGCCGAACACGAGCTGTTCGCGAACGACAAGCCAATTTGACATCCCTAATATTAATATATAAAAATAATATTATATATTAATTATATAACTTATATTATATAATATACAATATCTATATTAGCTAATATAGTATATTAATATATTATTATTATTAATTTATTATATATTATCATTTATAAAATTTAATTTTTTAAAATATCATAAATTTTTTATATATAATTATTTTAAATTATTTTATATTT
>NW_018165414.1:67115-74076 GCF_001263595.1 Phalaenopsis equestris
AAAAATTTGTTCGCGTTTGTCTCGTTTACTTATCGAACGAATCGAACACGAACTCATTGACGAACCGAACACGAACTGTTCGCGAACAACGAGCTTTTTTGACAGCCCTAGTTATAATGACACGCTGTACATAGCTGAACATGGACACTCCTTTCCCGTGCCCGTGGAGCCATGTTTCCGCTCACCGCTGCCCACTTAAGAGCTTCATCCACACAATATATATATATATATTATATTTTTTTATCTTTGACATAGTGATTGAGAGTATAATTTTCAACTCAGAGGTTGCATATTTAAATCGTGCATATAACCCGTTAAAATTATCTTTCCGGATTTAACACTCTGATGCATGCTAGAAAATTCGTGGCGATAGAGTAATGGATTATCGTCTAATGGATTATCGTCTTAGTGTTACGTCTTAGTGTTACACGAGAATTCAGCACACACTCAGATAAAAATGAATCGAGCTATGATCACACTAGAAGTTTTTATGTGAAAAACCCGTAAAAGGAAGAAAACATGGGGTCTGATCCAGTTATAAAAATCCACCATAAGTTGATGGTTACAGATGCCCCTTGTCCCACGGGCGGAAAGGGTTACTAGCTTTCCACGTTACAATGTCAACTGATTGATGACGTCTAGTAAGCAGACGTCTAGTAAGCAGTGGTTGACGGAGGTCAGCAGTGGCTAACAACAGTCGATGACGGTCGGCGATAGTTGACAGAGGTCAGCGGTGATCGGCGGCCTTCAATGGTAGTCGACGGTGGTCGACAGAGGTTGGCGGTCTTTGTCGACGATCAGTGGTGGTCGACGGTGATCGACAATGGCGAGGATGATCTTGGACTTTAGCTCATTCTCAAAGCCTCAAGTTCTCTCTTAAGCATCCTCCCTTTTATGTGAGGGGTGAGCCCTTTTCCTCCCTTTTATGTGAGGGGTGAGGCTCTATTTATAGTATTTTGAGTGCAATTAATGCAGGAATATGAACCATTTTGATCGGATGGCCCGGAGAGCTTCTCTTGATCATATGGAGTTTGATGGACATTTGAGTGCCTTAACGATGTTCAAATTGAGCAATCTTAGGCTCGTTGGATGGCTCGTTGGATTTGTCTTTTCAATTTGTCTTTTCAAGACGCTCGATTCGACTATAAACTTGTTAGATTCGACATCCATTTGACCTTTCAAATGCCTCTAAAAATCTTGTAGTTGTTTGATCTGAGTCTGATTTGACTCCGATTGGACTAACTTTTATATCATTAAGTCTGTCTCATCGAGCCGATCAGTTTGACTATAATTTTGCTGAAATCGAAGCTCCAAATGACTCTTAATCGAAGTTTGAATGTTTCTTGTTCAAAAAATTGCACCGAGATTCGTGCTGGTTGATGAAAATTTATTGGTGGCGTATCAGTTGCCCCTCTATTTTCGAGCGATTCTAATTTCTTCGTCTAAAAATATTAAGATCCATAGACTTTTCACAGTAGACGTAAAAAATTTAGATATATATATCTTATTACTATTTGTATTAAATAAGAATAATACTTATCAATAAAATAAAAATCAGCTCAGCCTAACTCAGTTGGTAAGTGTATTTTGTCATTTACAGGTGGTGAAGGTTTGAATTTCACCTTAAACAAAAAATTTTTTACTTATAGAGTTGAAGCGACGCGGGCCTGGATCCGAATTGGAGGAACGCGTGCCTGGATCCGAATTGGAGGAATGCGGGTCTGGCCGAGCCTGGATCCGAATTGGAGGAACATGGCAGTTGAAACGGAGGAATCCGGACCGTGGGAGAGGAATCTGGAGAACAACCGAAATTAATTAATTAATTAATTAATTTAATTCGGAGAGTTGAAGGAGCTCTTAAGCAGCAGAAATTAAATAAAAACTGAAATTTAAATGTACATTTTTAGAATGTGAAGAGAGCTTTTTTTTAAAATTTAAGCCATAAAGGTAGAATTTGAATGGCGAAAGTAAAAGGAATATGAAATGAAAAGTTTTATTTTAATTATTTTTTATAATGTGTATTTAATGCTATGTCTCATATCATGCCTATAAATAGAGACATTGGATCAGGGAAAAAATCACAAGTCATGATAAGAAGAAAATTATCCGGCGTTGCGGAGAATAATTGCGGCGGAGCAAAGTGTTGTGGAGAAGAGTTGCGGTGAAGCGGAATAGTTGCTGCAGCGAGGCGGAGAGTTGCGACGGAGCAAAGTGTTGTGGAGAAGAGTTGCGGTGAAGCGGAATAGTTGCTGCAGCGAGGCGGAGAGTTGCGACGAAGCGAAGGATTGCGGAGAAAATTTACATAGAAGAGTTGCGGCAAAGCGGAACATTGTGGTGAAGCGAAGAGTTGCGGAGAAAAGTTGCGGCAAAGCAGAACATTGCGATGCAAAGTTCCGGCGAAGAGTTGCAACAAAGTGTTGTGGTACAGATTTGCGGAGAAGAGTTGCGGCGAAGTAATGCAGTGCAGATTTGCGGTAAAGTGTTGCGGTGCAGATTTGCGGCGAAGTGTTGCGGTGCAGATTTGTGGCGAAGAGTTACTGAAATTGTGACAGCTAGAGAAACTCGTTCTGTTGAGAACCAGAGAAAAATTCAGAAACCAGAGGAAGCAGTGTCGACTGTGACGGAGAGCGAATTGATTTTTTTAGAACGAAGTATTTCTTCCCAAACGATATGATACTGAAGTTACCGACTTTAACTGATCGAGCATATTCTCCACCTTCTGGGTATGTTACTATTTATGAGGCTGTCTTGAAAGTTGGCCTACGATTTCCTCCGGCACCTGAGTTTATTGAAATTATGAAGGCGTTCAGGGTTTGCGTTGCTCAGTTATCTTGTCGAGTGGTGACGGTCACTATTGGGTTGACAGTTTTCTTCAGGATTCATGGATTGAAGTTAACACCTGCAATTTTGGCACGACTGTGTGGGTTCTTTACTGATACACATGATCGTGTGTTGTTTAAGCATAAGGCGTTGGATTTCCATCTAAAGGAATCGATAAGACAATGGTCTGTAAAATTCTTCTTCGCAAAAAATGATTGGGGGCTCCGCGAGAGACGAGGAAGGTTTCAACAATTGTCTGTCTCTCCTCATATTACTGAAGAAGGAATATTGCAGATGCTGGAATTTCCTGACATGAAGGAACTGTTGTTTGAGATACAGTATATTTACGAATTTGTGAGTGAGGAGTCATTGTTCAGGACAAGCTTTCTTTCCACCCTGAACAGTCAACATCTATAGCGTTAAAGAAATCTAAGAAGAGACCTTTCGAGTTAGCCCTTGCATAATCCTCAAAGCAGCTCCCAACGAGCAATGAATGTGAAGTGCTGCCTCAGAAACAAAAGAATGTTGAAAACTCATGGGAGCCTGTGCTCCTTCAAGTATTCACGTTCCTGAAAATATATTGTCTCATGAATGTACTGGGCTCCTAGAAACCGAGAGTTTTGTAAGTTTCTCTCATTTTCTGCTACTATATAATTATTTCATCTCTCTAACCCATAATTCTCTTTTCTTCTAGGTGGATAAGATGGTAGAAAACCAATAGAGGCTAGGACTTGCATTGAGAAACTGGAATTTCGAGTTCGTTAAGGTCAAATATTTTTAGGGCGAGTACGAGCGTCGGTATAAATTTGGGGTCGAAAAAATTACATCTCTGGAATCACAGTTGACAGAGTGTAGGGTAGGAACAAAACTATCAACAAAGACAACTTCCCTCTCGTTGTAGCTTCAAGATCTGGAGAAAACTCGGGAGGGGTTGGTGGAAGCACTAGCCAGCCTTCGTGAAAGTAATAAGAGCGTGAAAGCCCTTAAGTCGACGGTGTTAGCCCAAGAAGAAGAGATCCGACTTTTGAGGTCCACAAAAGATGTCGATGTTTCAGAAGTTAAGCGTAAAGTGGTCGAAAACTTCATGAATTCGCTTAAGTTCAAAACTATCATTCAAGACCATGTTCAAGAAGGTCGTGATCATGTACTTGATGTTGAGGTAAAGGAGCAACAGAAGTGGTTCACCGAAGAAGGATTCATCCAGGGTTTCTTAAAGGGGAGTCCAGCGGCACAACGTCAAACCGGGATTGTTGTTGAGGGGCTCACTCCAAGCCAGGCTTTAGAGGACCCTTCCTCAGATTCTGATGGTGATGACATCGAGAGTGAACTAAATAAGGTATTCTTCAATGACAACGAAGTGGTGGAGAAGAACGTTGACGTCAATTAGTGTTTTACTCTTTCTTTTAACATTTTTTGTGTATTTGCTTTTGTCATGTTGCTCTAACTACACAAATATTATGATGTTGTACTAGTGATGCATGTCGATCAACTTATTTTGTTAGATGTTTGCCCCCCAAGTATCTTCGTGTCACAGTGGTACAAGATATCATTTAGAATATCTAGTATGTGAGAAGGTTACCGTGGGGATAAATCATTAACAACATTTTACTTGACTGAGATTATCTATCAGAGTTTTACTCGATGATGTTAACCTGCATAACAAAAGTCCCCCGATGACTTATTAACCCATCCGAAGTTGTTTTGTTGGAGCATTGCTCACTTACAAACCTGTGTGGAAGGGGTCAGGTGTAGCCCACCGAGGACTGTTAACCTATCCAGGGTTGCTTACCGGAGTAAAAACTCGGCGATGTTAACCCATATGGAAGATGTTATATCGAATCCCCCTGGGATTGATCTTACTCTGACTAAGATACACTAAGATACAACCAGGATACAACCAGAGTTGTGTATTTCTCGGGTTGAGAGCATAAAGTGACTCGTGAATGAGCCATTACACTTTCTAAAGATTACCTTTATGTATAGGAAAGCAAATGAATAATATTTAAGATACATTGATTATGCATGAGTTTCGATGCAATAACATATGTGGACTGCACGACTGGGGTGTTATTGGTAGTACTTACAAATATTTTCTGCATTCCAAGTTCGAGGCAAGATTTTTCCATATGAATCCTTAAGCTTGAAGGTTCCATGCTTGACCATGGCAGCCACGATATATGGGCCTTCCTAGAGAGGTGATAGTTTGTTGCGTTGGGGACCATGACCGGTGGCTTCAATGCTATGCAAGATTAGGTCTTCGACGGAGATAGGTCAAGGCTTGACTCTCCGGTTGAAGTGGCGAGCAACTCTTTGGTAGTAGGAAGCAGCTCTGAGGTGGGCCACATCACGTATTTCCGTGAGAAGATCCAACTATTGTCAGAGCTTTTCTTCATTGCTTTCTGAGTCGAAAGTCTTGACTCTGGGGTTTGGAATTTTGATATCAACGGGAATAACAGCCTCAGTGCTGAAACACAGATTATATGGAGTTTCTTCAGTTGGAGTACGCGTAGTTGTGCGATAGTCCCAAAAGACATTATGCAGGTCTTCTACCCATTGCCCCCCAGCCTTCTTAAGTCAAGTTTTCAATCCTTTGAGCACAGTACGATTCGTCACCTATGTTTGTCCATTTGTTTGGGGGTGCGCCACAGTAGTGTGCACCAACTGAATGTGAAGATCCTTGCATAATGATGTGAAAACCCTTCTAGTGAATTGAGTCTCATTATCAGTGATAATCTTCGCAGGAAGCCTAAAGCGATAGATGATGTTTTTCCAAACAAACTATTTTGCATTTGCCTCAGTGATATTGGCAAGCGGCTCTACTTCTACCCATTTGGTGAAGTAGTCGACAACTAGGATGATCAATTTTTGTTGTCCAGTGGCTATTGGTAATGGCCCCATGATATCTACCCCCCATTGAGCGAAAGGCCAAGGACTTAGAAAGGAAGTGAGTTCCACTAGCGGTGCATGTGTAAGATTGGAGTGTAGTTGACAATTTTTGTATTTTGCACAAACTCTAATGCATCTTGTTTGATCGTGGGTCAGTAGAAGCCTTGCCTCATTATTTTAAGAGCAAGTGCCCTGCCACCAAGATGCTCCCCACATATTCCGGAATGAAATTCTCATAGAGCATAATAAGCTTCAGATGGAGGAAGACACTTAAGATACAGACCTACAAACGCATTCTCATACAGTTCATCCCCTATAAGGATGAAGTTGGCAGCCATGCATCAGATGTGAATTGATGTAGTGTGTGAATTGATGTAGTAGCATCATCTGACAGTGTTCCATCTTGGAGGAAAGAGATGATGGGATCCATCCAAGATGGCTCCCTTGGGTCATCTATAGACATTATCTTCCACGGGCCATGGATGCTAGGAAAATGTATCTCCTCAATATACCTTTTTTTATAGAGATCTCCAGTTGTTGAAGTCGCAAGCTTGGAGAGGTCATCAGCTCGGGTGTTATGCTCCTAAAGTATATGAATGAGCTGAAATGTTTCCATTATGAATCAGAAGTGTTTTTACCAGACTGAGATACTGCACTAGTTGTAAGTTATGAGCATCAAATTCTCCTTCTACTTGAGATGCAATAAGTTGTGAATCAGTGTATATAATCATATTTCATACTTCGCAGTTGATGACAAGATTTAATCTGGCAATAAGCGCTTCATATTCAGCAATATTATTGGTGGTTGGGAATTTCAAACGAAGTCCGTACTCCAAAATGTCTATCTTTGGGGAGATGAGTAGTATTCCTACACCAGCTCCTGAGTTTCCAGATGCTCCGTCTACATATAGTTCAATATTTCTGATTTATGATTCTCCCAAATTGATTGAATAATTTTCACTTTAAATTAGTCTGATATCTCTAATTCACATCTTTCAAAAATTGATCTAATAATTTCAATTTTTACTTTGAATCAGTTCAATACTTCTGATTCATAACTTTACTTCGAATCAGTTCAATATTTCTGATTTATAATTGATCCAATAATTTCAATTTTCTTATTGAATCAGTTCAATACTTCCGATTCATAACTTTTCAAAAATTGATCCAATAATTTCAATTTTTACTTTGAATCAGTTCGATACTTCTGATTCATAACTTTCATAATTGATCTGATAACTTCAATTTTCTCATC
>NW_018165414.1:74526-74901 GCF_001263595.1 Phalaenopsis equestris
AAAATTGATCCGATAATTTCAATTTTCTCATTGAATCAGTTCGATACTTCTTATTCATAACTTTCATAATTGATCCGATAACTTCAATCTTCTCATTGAATCAGTTCAATACTTCTGATTCATAACTTTTTAGAAATTGATCTAATAATTTCAATTTTTACATTAAATCAGTTCGATACTTCTAGTTTATGTTTTTCCCAAATTGATCAGATAATTTTCACTTTGAATTAGTCCGATATTTCTAATTCACATTCTTTAAGAATTGATCCAATAATTTCAATTCTTACTTTAAGATCAGTCCTACACTTCTGATTTCTTTTATTGAAAGTCAGTTCCAAATGTCTGACTCTCCTTTGATATCAATATTCGTATCTT
>NW_018165414.1:77229-78130 GCF_001263595.1 Phalaenopsis equestris
AAAGCCCCATCAAATCCCCCTTCTATAGAGCCTCTATCATAGCTCTAGACCAACACCCAAATTCGGTTGTGGTTGAATTCATATTTAGGCTTTACACCAAGACCAGGGACTCAATCCATAGCCTCCTTGGACCCCAACGAACGTACCAAGCACCTCTAATCGAAGCTTCCCTTCTCAGAGCAAAGGTATAAAACTCCCCCTCCTCCCGACCTTATTTTAATTCTCCATTTACTTAAGCTTGACTTAATGGTATCTTAACCGTATGGATATGTTCGTCTCACTTAGACGAGTCCATAGAATCAAACCCGAAGCAATTTGATTGAGTTTAAGCCGAGATTTTAAGGTTTTAGTGTGGACGGGCACGGGATCATTCCGTTGGGGACGATGAACAGATGTCGTCCATTCTCGCTTGTATTAAATGGACGGTGGAGATCAAGCCGGATCAGCCTTCGGTACAATACCACGCGCCGCGTGGAAGCTGACTCAGAAGGCGGCGTCGAATAAGAGCGCGTCGCGTGGCTTTTCATACCACGCCCCGCGTGGAAACTGACTCAGAAGGCGGCGTCGAATAGGAGCACGTCGCGTGGCTTTTCGACGGATCCGAGGATCCAGTCAGCCCGCGTTTGAATAAATAAATAGGATATTTAATAAATTCAGAAAATAGCTCCTAAAATTCAAAAATCCATATTTTTGTGTAGAAAACTCAAATAAATAAAATAAAAATACCCTCCTGCTCAGTGAATAGAAGAGAACCATGTGGAATTATTTTCACATTAATTTGATGCATAAATTATTTTTAAAAAATAAATTAGGGTTAGGGGTTTTTCAATTCTCCATTCATATTGAATTATCACCTTGACTCTAAATTTTTATATGTTGTAGTCTCTGTCTAAGTGAACAA
>NW_018165414.1:78963-79652 GCF_001263595.1 Phalaenopsis equestris
AAAAAATTATGAAATTTTGGCCAAATGACTTTCTAGTCTAGGGCGAACTTACATAAAAATTTCAAGTGATTAGGAATTGTCCTGATCATCTTTTGGAATTTTCTTTGAAAATGAATATTTTTGCATGAAAATAATTATATGAATTAAATTAAATTGTGAAAATTCATATTTTCTCCTCTCATGTCTTAATTAACTTATCA
This sequence comes from Phalaenopsis equestris, assembly GCF_001263595.1. Taxonomy (NCBI): domain Eukaryota; kingdom Viridiplantae; phylum Streptophyta; class Magnoliopsida; order Asparagales; family Orchidaceae; genus Phalaenopsis; species Phalaenopsis equestris. Next base: position 79,164 of record NW_018165414.1, read on the forward strand.
GTAGGCTTACATAAAAATTTTAAAGTCATTTGACTTAAATTTGACAAATTATGAAAGTATGGACCCTTAGGGGCAAAGTTGTAATTTTGAATATTTTGGCCTTAATAAACATTTAGGCTCAATCAAAATGGAAAATGGGTAGTTTCTAATATTAATTAACTTATTTAATGATTTGCAATAAAAAATGGGCTTAATTGGTAGAAACCCACTTCACTTTGCCAAATTATAAGATAATTCCCATAATTATCAAAGTTTTGGAAACTTCATAAGATGACTTTTAAATTTAAGGGGTATAACTTTGGAAATCAATGATTTCACACCCTTTTTTGATAATCAAAAGGATGTTTAAATGATATTGATAATGATCACTTAAAGTTTTAAATCTTTTCAAAATTAATACACACACTTAATACACTCACTTAGGTCTTAAGGACTTAGTGGTGAACTTAAGTTGAAATCCACTTGTTAAAAGAGGATTAGAAAAATCAA
>NW_018165414.1:79897-80216 GCF_001263595.1 Phalaenopsis equestris
ATGGATCTGCTCCCTACTCTTAACCTGGTGAATACCTTAGGGATCTATTAAACTTAATATGTTTTACTTAATAATATTATCCTTAAAATTTAAGGACCCCCAATATACAACATAAACTTAGGAAGGTTTCCAAAATTTTACTTTTCCATATCTATATACATAAATGCTCTGACATGCATTTTGAGTTTCAGGTGGTGGAACGAGAAAACTCGTCATATCTATATACATAAACTCTTTCTTGTACTTTCTTACCGCACTTTTATTTATGCTTGTATTTATATACCTGCATAGAAAATATAAAATTGCATAAATCGCCCCC
>NW_018165414.1:81194-83185 GCF_001263595.1 Phalaenopsis equestris
GCTCTTTCATCTAAACTATGAAAATTATGGGGTCAGTTTGACTTCATCTTTTTCAAAATTAAAATTTTTAAAACGTCCTTCCGAAACAACGGGATTTCAATTCTGATGACCGACAGCTTCTTACAGACAAACCCCACACAAAAAAAATAGTGCCGACAATAGCCAAATAGATAAATAACATTTCCCCTTAGATGGCCTCCTCGTCCATTAGGTTCAACTTTATTTGATTGTATCCTGAGTATGCATCCATAAAGCTTAACATTTGATGTCCAGACGTGGCATCAACGAGTTGATCTATACGCGAGAGAGGAAAACAATCCTCAAACAAGCTTTGTTGAGGTATATATAGTCGACGCACATTCTCCATGAACCATTAGCTTCTTTCACCATGACAAGATTTGCTAGCCATGTAGGATGATGTACTTCTCGTATGAACTTTTATTCAAGAAGCTTGTTGACTTCTTTTTCAATAGCTTGTAAGCGATCTGGGGCAAAATTGCGCTTCTTCTGGATGACCGGTTTAAAGGTCGGGTCTACCTTTAAAGAATGCATGATTATTTCTGGGTCAACTCCAGACATGTCGGCCGGAGTCCATGAAAAAATGTCTTGGTTCTTTCGTAGAAGATCTATATACACCGACCTTTTCTCATCAGAGAGTAGGGAACCAAGCTGCATTGTTCTCGAGGGATGTTGGTCAGAGAGTAGGATGTGAACCAAGTCTTCCACGGGAGAAGCCCGTTGAGATACATCTTCATCTCGAGATACATCTTCATCTCGAAGATCACATCTCGAAGATCAAAGTTTTTAATGCTAAGTGTCATTGACGGGCGTGGTTGAGCTTATCTGAGGTAGCATGATTGTGTTATTGTTGATCACCTCGCACGATGCCGATCCCTACTAGGGCTGGAAACTTGATCTTCAAGTGTGTTACAGAAGTCACGATGCCAAAAATTGATTGCAGTGGTCTTCCAAAGATAGCATTATATGCTGATTCTGATTTGACAACGATGAACTGAATTGAGTGGGTTATCTATTGAGGAAAATCTCCCAAGACAACTGGAAGATTTATTGTTCCCTTGACCCTCACTGGTCGATTATCAAAACCATATAATGGTCCGGATGCAGGTTGAAGAATCTCCCTTATCAATCCCAAACTTAGGAAAGTTGAATAGAACAAGACATCAACAGAGCTCCCATTGTCGATCAGGATCCTTATAGCAGGGCTCGCCAATTCCTGCGTTAATGACTAAAAGATCATGGTGGGGGACTCGAACTCCTTCCAAATCAAAATCATCAAAAGTTATAGGCTCAAGGCGCAGTTTCTTCTGCATTGGTTCGCCAGGTACAGTGACAAGGACTTGATCAATCATCGATGGGCCGCTAGCAATTGTTTGAATTTTTCCTCCGACTGGGTGACCCCCATGTTGCTGCCTTGATATATGTTGCCCCCCAGTAGGAGCGTTATTGATACCAACTATTTTATTTTGTACAAATCAACAGAGATATCCCTGTTTAATTAATCTTTCAATCTCTTCCTCGAGCTTCTTACATGCTTCGGTGGAATGACCACGACTTTAATGAAAATAACAATATTGTTCTTGATTCTCTGAGTCAGGTTTTAGGGGGTAAGGCCATTTAACGTCTTGCTCATCTTTGATAGCCATTAAGACGTTAGCACGTGATGTGTTGAGCGGTGTATACTCTTTCTTAGGTTGATACTCATTTCGTTGGCCTGCAGGTTGTGGAAGGATGTCGTGATTCCTCTATTATTCGGACTTCCTCTGTTGAGAAGATTGATTATTATCTCTAGTGTTATTCTTGTGCTTTTCTCCAAATTTCTCGAACTACTCTTTATGTGCGTTGATATACTCATCCGTAGTGATTTGGACCTCAACACGGTGGACAAGTTCAGCATAAGAACGAACTGTCTCTCACGATTCAACTGAAGCCAATTTTTGATTAAGAAAATATGTTGAGATTTTCATACCTAA
>NW_018165414.1:83354-84872 GCF_001263595.1 Phalaenopsis equestris
CTTGCGGACGGCGTGTTTTTGCTGAGGCTACAGGACAAAATTCTTCAGAAGTCCGCCGACGACGCACTTGAGGCCGTCGATGGTGAACTCGGCGGTTATGCCTACTCAAGCTTTGGTACTGAAGCTTTGGATAAGGCCAAATTTTAAGGCCAAATTTTGAAGGGATGCTTAGGCAACTCTTGGGAAAGCTCATCCACAAATTCAATAGACTATTTTGGCTGAAAAATAAAGTGGGAGGAAGAATCTAAAGAGTGAAGCAAGTGCCTAGAGATTAGAAAGGTTCCAATATTGTGAGGAATTCTTCGAGAGATTGTAAGAGTCGAGAGAAAGTGAGAGATTTCTTCCTCCTTGCTGCTTCGAAGAGGAATTCTGAGTGTTGTAAAGAATGGAAGAGATTCAGAGGAACTTTGAGAAGTGTTCTTGGGGAGAAATTAGAGATAAGTTATTTACTTGTTGTAGTTTGTATGGCTTTAATTTTATATATGAATTTTGAGTTTTGTTGTGTTTTTCCCATGAGATCTGAGTATTTTTCTCTGACTTTCTCCTTGTCTCTAGATTTGTGAAATGGTGATTTGAATTGGTGAAACAAGAAAATGTTTAAGAAGTTGTGATGATCTTTTCAATTTGATCTTAATTTAATTTCAATCTGGCCAATTGATTTGTTAAAATATGTGAGTTTTACAACTAAAGTGAAGATTACATCCAAGATTCAGGGAGGTCAAAACCCTTGGAAATAATATTATCGGGCGTATAATTGGAGATTTTAGAGTGACAGACTAAAATCCCCAATTCGTTTCTATCGTTTGGGTGCTGAAGTGTAGATGTTGGCCCACAAGTGAGGGAAACGTGGGAGCTCCAAAGTGAGAGCCGATATCCTCCCAGCCTAGCCGCAGATTCAGTAAACAAGCGTAGGATTAGTCAATATTCTTTATGCCTAGACCAAAGGGTAAAGAATAGGTATGCTCCTATTTGGCATAATATAAATTGAACTAATTCACTTTGTCCATTCACTATAATTTCTTGATAAGGAGAATGATGTTTTCTTATATATTAATATCACAATTAAACCCTCATAGTATCATTAGTTATTTAATAGTTATTAAAATTACATACTTATTTCAATTGCCTATTAGTGACAGATAAGCAAATTGAACTTGTTGTTGTGATTAAAGTATTGTTTTTCTAAAATCTTAGTTCGCAGTACTAAACCACTCCCTGTGGGATCGATATCTATGACTCCATTAGAGCCCTATATTACTTGAGCAATATGTATACTTGTGTTGATAAGTGTGACTTTACAATTATTGAATATTTATTACGTCCATAGTTATCTTATATTTTAAGCATATAAGAAGTTACTGTCAAGTTTTTGGCATCGTTGTCAGGGAGTGATTAAATGAGTGAGTCAAATCACGATTAGAGTAACAGACAAATTAGGATTATTAGAAAATTTTTACTTGAATTGCAACTTATTTTTATATTTAGTTAATTATATTATTGAGTACTGATTTCAAATTA
>NW_018165414.1:85091-85529 GCF_001263595.1 Phalaenopsis equestris
TCATTTGAGCTTAAATCTGCTATTATCCAAATGGTACAAAATAATCAATTCGGAGGTACACCAAATGAAGATCCAAACTTACACCTCGCTAGTTTTTTAGAACTGTGTGCTACTTTTAAATATGATAGAGTCTCAAACGATGTTGTTATTCTTAGACTTTTTCCTTTTTCATTGAGGGATAAATCTAGATGTGGTTAAATTCTTTAGCACCAGGATCTATTAGAACTTGGGGAAACTTTCACAGAAATTTCTATCCAAATATTTTCCTCTATCCAAAACTGCTAAACTTAGAAATGACATAACATCATTTTATCAGATTAATGGAGAGTCGATATATGAAGCTTGGGAGAGATTTAAATATCTTCTTAGGAAATGCCCTCATCATTCGTTACCAGATTGGTTGATAATTCAAACTTTTTATAATGGATTAGTGGGATC
>NW_018165414.1:85727-87205 GCF_001263595.1 Phalaenopsis equestris
AACACCTCCTATGATGGAAGAGAATTCATCTGGCCAATTTGTGGATGTTCAACCTTCATATGAGATTTTAAATGTTATTAATAGACCCAACAACCCTTATTCGAACAATTATAACCCATGTTGGAAGAATCATCCAAATTTTAACTGGAATAACAATTCTTCTACAAATCAACAATGGGTAAACAACTGAATGAACCCATTAGGAAATTCATCCAACCAAGGAAATGTTAACTACACACCTTCTTATCCTCCAAGATTTAACAGTAACACTCAAATTAAGGAGAAGAAGTTCTCTATGGAAGAGCTGATATTAAACATTGGTCAACAATTGCATAATCAAGGAAATCAATTACAAATTCAAGGAAATCAATTATAAAATGAATGAAGTGCAATTAAGAATATTGAAAACCAATTGGGACATATCACTACTGCGCTTAGTAACCGAACATTAGGAACTTTTTCTAGTACTGTGGAACCAAATCCTAAAGATCAAGGAAAAGAACAAATCAAAGCAATACAATTACGAAGTGGAAAAGAATTGTAAACAAGGGTGCAAAAAGAAACAGAAACTGAAAAAGAGAAAGTGGATACCGAAAAGAGAAGGATCATGAATACCCAGATTTAGAGTGTCCATTTACACCAATGAAAATTATTGTGGAAAAACCTCCACCACCGTTTTCTCAAAGATTGAAGTAACACAAACAGAATAAACAATTTTCCAAATTTTTAGAAATTCTTAAGAAGTTAACAATGAATATTCCCTTCGTAGAAGCTTTAGAGCAAATATCCAATTATGTGAAATTTATGAAAGATATTCTGAACAAAAAAAGGAAGTTCACGGATAATGAAATTGTTACACTTAGCAAAGAGTGTAGTGCAATTATTTAGAAAAAGCTTCCTAAAAAACTAAAAGATCCTGGCAGTTTCACTATACCATGTCTTATTGGTGAAAATTTTTATGGAAGAGCTTTAGGTGGAAGAGCTTTAGCTTTAGGTGATTTGGGAGCCAGCATTAAACTTATGCCTCTATCAATTTTCAAAAGATTAGGATTAGGAGAAGTCTCACATACTTCTGTAACTCTACAATTAGTGGATTGTTCAGATACATATCCTAAGAGAGTTATAGAAGATGTGTTAATAAAAGTGGATAAATTTATCTTTCCTGTGGATTTCATTGTTTTAGATATGGAGGAAGATAAAGAAATACCTATTATTTTAGGGAGACCATTTTTAGCTATTGGAAAAGCTATGATAGATGTTCAAAAAGGAGAATTAACTATGAGAGTTAATGATCAAGAAGTGACTTTTAACATTGTGAAATCTATGAAATACCCTGCTGTTGAAAGAGATAATGAATGTTTTCGCATGAAAATTGTTGAACATCTACTGAACAAACATTTTAAAGAACAATTTGAAGATAAAAAGTATTTTGAAGAAGAAGAACATTTCGAAGAGAAAGAACGATTTGAAGAGAGTGA
>NW_018165414.1:87256-89855 GCF_001263595.1 Phalaenopsis equestris
TGAGTTAAAAATACTGCCTAGCCACTTGAAGTATGTATTTTTAGGAGACTCATCTACATTACCTGTTATTATATCTTTAGAATTAAATGATTTGCAAGAACAAAGACTGTTAGATACATTGAAAAGATATAAGAATGTTTTTGGTTGGACCTTAGCTGATATTAAGGGAATCAGTCCTTCAATTTGTATATACCAAATTATATTAGATGAACAATATAAACCAAGAGTTGATCCACAAAAGAGATTAAATCCGATGAAAAAAATAGTTAAGAAGGAAATTTTGAAATGGTTAGACACTGGAATTATATATCCTATTTCAGATAGTGCGTGGGTAAGTCTAATTCATTGTGTTCCTAAGAAAGAAGGAATGACTGTTGAAACAAAAGAAAATAATGAATTAATACCTATCAGACAAGTAACTGGGTGGCGTATTTGCATTTATTATAGAAAATTAAACACTATCACGAGGAAAGATCACTTCCTTTTACCCTTTTTAGATCAGATAGTAGATAGACTTGTTGGGCACAAATATTTTTGTTTTTTAGATGGATATACCGGTTACCATCAAATTCCTATTGCTCTTGAGGATCAAGCATTTACTAGTCCTTTTGGAACTTTTGCTTTTCGAAGAATGTCTTTCGGATTATGTAATGCACCTGCAACATTCCAGAGATGTATGATGTCCATATTTAGTAAGTTAATTGATGATGGATTAGAAGTATTTATGGATTATTTCTCTGTATTTGGAACATCATTTGATGCATGCTTAAATTACCTTGAACATTTTTTAGAGTTATTTGAAAAAACTAATTTGGTTCTGAATTGGGAGAAATGTCAAATTATGGTTGCAGAAGGAATTGTGTTAGGGCATAAAATTTTGGAAGATGGTATGGAAGCAGACCCTGCAAAAATTCAAGTTATATCTAAACTAACATCTCCTATTAATGTAAAAGAGGTTAGGAGTTTTCTTGGACATGTTGGATTTTACAGGCGTTTTATTAATTATTTTTCAAAAATTACCAAACCTCTATGCCAAATTTTAGAGAAGGACAAGAAATTTGAATTTATTGAAAGTTGTTTAAATGTCTTTGAGTTATTAAAGAAAAAATTAATCACAGCCCCTATTATAGTTTCACCTAACTGGGAGAAACCATTTGAACTGATGTGTGATGCTAGTGATTATGCTATTGGAGCTGTTCTTGGACAAAGTTATGAAAAGATTTTTAATGTTATATATTACAATATATTACACTAATAAAACTCTTAATGATACACAAATTAACTATATTGTTACTGTAAAAGTGTTACTAGCCATTATGTATGCTTTAGATAAATTCAGACCTTATTTAATTGGAGTTAAACTCTGCTATTAAGAAACTGATGCAAAAGAAGGATGCGAAACCAAGGTTAATTAGATGGATATTTTTGATGCAAGAATTTGATCTTGTGGTTATTGATACAAAGGGAACTGATAATCAAATTGTTGATCATTTGTCAAGATTAGAAAACCAAGAATCATCTGATACTGACATTGAAATTATAGAAAGTTTCCCTGATGCTGATGAACAACTTTATAATATTAATGAGTGAAAAATATCATGTTATGTTGATATTGTTAACTATATTGTAAGTGATACTTTGCCACCTATGCTGACACTGCAACAACAAAGGAAATTTATTCATCATGCAAAAGCATATTTTTTGGATGAGCCTTATTTATATAAATAATGTAAAGATCTGATTATGAGGAGATGTGTGTCTTATGAAGAAACTGAGCTGATCATTCAGAAATGTCATGATTCTGAATTTGGAGGACATTTTAGGATTGATAAAACTACTTAAAAAATTTTACAAGCTAGATTTTATTGGCCTACTATCTTTAGAGATGTTTATAGATACATAAAAACTTATGATCGATGTCAATGAGTAGGCAAAATATTTAGAAGAAATGATAAGCCTCTAAATTTCATGTTAGAAGTTGAGATCTTTGATGGTTGGGGATTAGATTTTATGGGACCATTTATTCTTTCATTTGGAAACTTATATATATTAATTGTAGTGGATTACATTTCTAAGTGGATTGAAGTACAAGCTTTACCTCGTTGTGACGCTAAAAGTGTTTCAAGATTTTTAATGAAAAATATTTTCACTAAATACGGAATGCCTAGAATGATTATCGCTGACGGACGATCCCATTTTAGGAATAAATACATTCAATGATTGACAGAAAAGTTTAACATTATTCATAGAATCTCTACTGCCTGTCATCCTCAAACCAGTGGGTTAGCTGAAGTTTCTAATAGAGATATTAAACAAATACTTGAAAAAACTGTAAGCCCTAGTATAATAGATTGGTCCACTAGATTGGATACCGCATTATGGGCTTACATGACTGCTTATAAAAATCCTATTGGCATGACCCCTTACAGACTGATTTTTGGAAAGACTTATCACTTACCAGTAGAATTGGAGCATAAAGCATATTGGGTGATTAAGGAATTCAATTATAATTTGAAAGATGCTAGTAAGAAGAGATTGTTACAATTAAATGAATTAGAAGAATTAAGAAATGAGTCTTATGATAATGACATAATTTATA
>NW_018165414.1:90095-94053 GCF_001263595.1 Phalaenopsis equestris
ATTAAAACCATATTATGAGGGTAAAAGACCAAATTTTAAAGAGGTTTTAATGATCAGTCAACCTGAATGACACCTTAATAGGTCGGGCTGACGACGTTAAACAAAGCGCTTGATGGGAGGCAACCCATATTTATCTTTACTTTTATCGCAATTATAGTAGTTTTTATTTGAAATTATCGTTAGTTTGTGGTAGTATTAAGCTCTACTACCTTACTTACCCTTGAAATATCTTAAAATTGTATCCATGAAGAAAAATTGGAACGCATTCCGACCAGACAGAAACTGTGCAAATTTTGCCTTGGGAGACGACGGTGCCCTCGATGCCACTGACGGTGGGTTTTTTCTGAGATTCCAGACAAAATTAATACAGAGGCGCCCCGAGTGTGCCATTGACCCCGTCGACGGTGAGACCGGCAAATTGGCGGTTACTTGGGTTCAAATGGCGGTTTTTGGGCAGGAATTATCTTTTTAAACTAAAAAATTTGATTTTTAGTTCATATTTTCCCTCCAAAAATGAAGTGAAACTTCACCAATTTCATTACTATGGCTTTTAATTCCCCTGATAATCCTAGAATGCGAGTTTTTAATCGGCAAAAGTTTATTAGTGTGGAAGCGCAACGAATCTTCAACAAGTTACTGACGAAGAAAAGATTGATCAAGGAACCAGGATTCATAAATCATGGATTGAATAATGCCACGATGGATATTGAAGAGACAATAGTGCAGCCAAGATGGGAAGTGTTGTGCTACACTACCACCGCCGTAGTTGTTCCAGTGGTGAAAGAATTTTATGTGAATTTGCATGGAATCAACCAAGGAGTTGTTTATGTGCAAGGAAGATGGATTACTTTCACTCCTGCACGGATCAACAAATTATATATGTTAGAGAATGTTCTTGTCTGCCACTATTCCAATTTCGTCCCAACGAGAAACCAGATGAATGAGATTTACCAATATTTAACGCAAAACTGACGACTGGGAAACAAGAAAAAATGGGTATGTTAGTTTTTCTGTGACACTCCTAAATCCAGTTTCGAAACATTGGAACTTTTTCATTCTGCGAAACTGTTACTGACAATGAACATCGGTAAAGTTTCTAAAGAAATTTCATTTTGAATTACTGCATCTAAAGCGGACTGTCGATTGACATTGGATCAATAATTATGAAGTTGGTTTTGGGCCTGATCTTTCATGGATCATGGATCAACTTATGGGCTTGTGGATCAACTTATGGGCTTGTACACCCCTCCACAAATTTCTTACTTTGCAGTCAGTTGCAAGTGTCCTGTGAAAATTGGGAAAAGGTACTACTACCTTGGAAGCCTTTGAACCCAACTGAGAGATTCCCAGTTTTTGAAGATGAAAATGAAATGACCATTATAGTATATCAAGCATCTCAGAATTCACTGCCTGTTCAACCCTTAGTCCCTGATAAATCTCTAGTGATCCTGCACCAAATCAAGAAATTGAAAAAGGAGGTACAAAATGTCATGAATGTGATTAATAATATGTCTGATTTCTTTGATCATCTAGACTGGAGGATGAATGAACATTTCGAGCACTCTGGACATTTAGAAGATAGCTTAATACGACCGATGAGGAGGATGAAATTAATATAAGAGGATTCCACTAAAGAATTTCCATTCTGACCCTTCTACAACCTCTTCGTTCATGTGCAATCAATGGGTGATCTCTGAGGAGAATCGAGTACCGAGTCTGAGGATTAGTAGATTTATATTACTACCTATATGTCTATCTATGTATTTTGATTTGAACTTTGCATTTGCTTTACTTTAGAATAAGCATAGGATGTTTTGTTTTCAGCATTTTGAGTGTTGTGGCTTTGATTACGACGCTGAATTAATGTATTGAGGTTGAGAAAATACCAAACTTAGGCGTGTTATGTAACGTACATTGTACCCCTTGGAATTCATATTTAAATGTGATGTTTTGTGTTGTGAAAGTTTATATCTGCTAAGTACATCATTTAGTCACTCAAAATTATGTCTATAATGATTAAAAAGATGTCGTTAAGGCTTGAAATTGATTGAAATCACAAAAATCTGGAATTTGGACAAAAATCAATAGAGCCCGCCGACGGCTCCCTCGACGCCGCCGATGGCAAGATTTTCCCGAGACTTAGGATTTTTATTCCAATAGAGTGCGCCGACGACAAGCTCACAAAAAAACACCTTTAACCGTGATTTTGACTAGTCAACCGCCACTATTCATCATCCCCTTCTTCCTAAAAATGTCATTTTTGACCTAGGGCTTGAAAGATCTTAGATTGGGAGGCGATCTCAAGGCTTTTTGACACCGGACTTGATCATCTCTAGGTAAGAGCTTCACTCTAAGCTAAAAATATTTGATTTTCACCATGAATTTCTTCCACACTGAGGAGATCCGAAAAATTTGAGAATGTGAAAAAAAGTTTTGGGAAGAAATTCATGGATCTTAATGTTGAACTCTTTGAATTACCATTGGAGGCCATGATTTGTATATTTGAAGTAATTTTTGGAATTTTTTTATAATTTGATTAGATTGAAATGGTTCCACGTCAAAAGAGAAGAGTTGAGTTTGACGAGTCTCGCTTTGTCAATGTGATGGCTCAAACAAGATTTACTTCAGTATTTAAAGGAAAGAAATGTATACAAGATCGAATTTTTGAAAGTCCAGGAGGAGAAATTGAACGACTTATTACAGAGCGGAGGTGGGAAAACTTTTGTTACACTAAACTTTTGTTACAAACTTTTGTTACACTACCAATAAAGCTGATGCAAAAGTTGTGAAGGAGTTCTACGCCAACGTAATCTATTATAAAGATGGAATCGTTCAAGTGCTTGAATTTCCTATTGAGTTTACTGCCGCCCGCATTAACACTTTTTACGAAGTCCCAGACTCTTATAACTGCCAATATGAATCCTTTAGTACAATGGAAGGCCCCCTTAATGATGTGATTAACTTTCTCACTGATTAGAAAGGAACGTGGAAGATTAAACAACCAGAACGGATAAATTTTTCTGCTTCCATGTTGAATGCGACCTCTAAGGCGTGACACTATTTAATTTCCTCTACTCTGTTACCTATCTATCACCATAGTAAGGTAACTAGAGATAGAGCTAATCTAAATTTTTGTATTCAGAATAATAGAACTATAAATGTGGGGAGAATTGTTCTTAAGGATATATTGACTACGGCGAGGAGTGAGACTAGTGGAGGTCTAGGACATCGTGGACTTATTTATTTATACAATTTGCAATTTGCAAACTTTCTGGAGTAGAAGTTGGAGATGAAGAATGGGTTTATCATATGAAACCCATTAGTAAAGCTATTTTGAAGAATTATGAATCTCATGAGAAATAGAGAACTAGGAGTAGAAGTCAAGAACCATCTACTAGTAGAGATGTCCCCTCTACAAGTTATGACCTTCCACCTTCTAGTTCACCAACTCTGACTGACTTGATGAACGAGTTGACCTTGCAACAAAAGAGCATAGAGTTGATAAATGAAAGGGTTAGAGGTTAAAAATGCCGACATGATTACGATAGTGAGTACCTTCAAAGGCATTCAAATTTTGAGGTAGCCTATTATGAAGCTTAGGCCCGACAATACAGAGGTGAGCCTAATGTTACTTTTCCTGAGTGCCTCCGGTATACTCAGTATCATCTCGATCCACCTGCTGATCAAGGCAACAAAGATATAGCTTGGGATTTTGATATTGAATGAAATTGATGTACTTATATTTTTACTTTATTTCTATAATCTTTTTGTAATAGAAATGGATGTTTATGTATTTGAACTTTCATTTTTATTTTGTGTACATGGATAATTTTAATTTTTGTTATAAAGTTAGTGTTATAGTTTAATTTGCATGTGTAGTTTAATAGATGTTGAGTAGTATTTTGTGGATTGTAATGTAATGTGATTTTTATTTTCACATTTTAATTGTAATTGTTTT
>NW_018165414.1:94680-95171 GCF_001263595.1 Phalaenopsis equestris
AAAGAAAAGAAAAATATATAGGATTGAAAGCAATCCAAATGAAAAAGAGAAAAGAAAGAAAAAATTATGAAAGTGAGGAGAAGCTTAAGGATATGCCTAATCAAAAATTGGCTTCACTGGACCTACCTAAAGGGAAAACCTAATACATTCCTAAACTTATATTTATGGATTAGATCTTTTACTAGTAGTGTTCCCATGAAGTTCCTATCATTTGAATATTCTAAGTGACTTAATATTGCAACATATAATCATTCTTGAAATTAATAAAAGACTAGAACTCTTAAACTTGATGACTAGATAATATTGTGGCTGCAGAGTTAATTCAATTACTTTAATTCTTTCTGAAAATCTCACTATGATATTTATTTAAATCAAACTTATAGTATTTCTGAATTAAAAATTTACTGTGGTTGATCATAACTTTTATATAGTACTAAAATTACTTGAGGACAAGTAATAGTTAAGTTTGGGGGATTTTGGGATTTTGACCC
>NW_018165414.1:95298-95553 GCF_001263595.1 Phalaenopsis equestris
AATGATGCATTAGGGTCATTGGCGAAAAAAGATGAAAAAAGGAGCGAATTGGGAGCGAAAAGGACCAAAATATGGAGATTTAAACTAGGTCGTCGACGGTACCCTCCACCCCGCCGACGGTGAGTTTTTCTCGAGGCTACAGGACAAAATTCTTCAGAAGTCCGCAGACGGCGCCCTCGAGGCCGCCGACTGCGAGCTTGGCGGTTATGTCTACTCAAGCTTTGGATAAGGCCAAATTTTGAATGGATGCTTAGG
>NW_018165414.1:96114-120779 GCF_001263595.1 Phalaenopsis equestris
GAAATATTATTATCGGGCGAAGAATTGGAGATTTTAGAGTGACAGACTAAAATCCCCAATTCGGTCCTATCGTTTGGGTGCTGAAGTGTAGATGTTGGCCCACAAGTGAGAGCCGGTATCCTCCCAGCCTAGCCACATATTCAGTAAACAAGCGTAGGATTAGTCAATGTTCTTTATGACTGGACCAAAGGGAGTCAATATTCTTTATGCCTTTTTATGCCTTGACCAAAGAGTAAAGAATATGTATGCTCCTATTTGGCACAATATAAATTGAACTAATTCACTTTATCCATTCACTATAATTTCTTGATAAGAGAATGATGCTTTCTTATATATTAATACCACAATTAAACCCTCATTAGTATCATTAGTTATTTAATAGTTATTAAAATTACATACTTATTTCAATTGCCTATTAGTGACAGATAAGCAAATTGAACTTGTTGTTGTGATTAAAGTATTGCTTTTCTAAAATCTTAGTTCGCAGTTCTAAACCACTCCCTGTGGGATCGATATCTATGACTCCATTAGAGCCCTATATTACTTGAGTGATACGTATACTTGCATTGATAAGTGTGACTTTACAATTATTGAATATTTATTACGTTCATATTTATCTTATATTTTAAGCATATAAAAAGTCGATGTCAATTAGCGATGTGTAAAAAGGTCTTGGGCCGAGTCCCCCAAGGAAAACCCCCCTTAACTCCTTTTAGTAACTCCCTTAGTAACTCCGGATCCACCCCTGGAATCTGACGGGCTTCAGCAAAATACCAACAGAAGTAGTCCTTGAGCGACTCTCCTTCATTTTGATGAATTCCCAACAGATGTGATGAATCATTTATGATCCTTCGATTTGCAATGAACTGCTCTATGAATAGTTTGGCAAGCTCATTAAAGGAGTTTATAGAGCCCCTTGGCAGAGAGTAGAACCAAGTTCAAGCTTGTCCTTTGAGAGTAGTCGGGAACACTTGACACAGAAGTGCATCAGAGGCACGCTGAATGTGCATGATGATTTGATAATGATCAATATGCTCGTAAGGATCAGTTATCCCTTCATATGTATCGATGTTCGAAAGTTTAAAGCCTGTTGGGATGGGACGTTAGAGGACCGCATCTGTTAAGGGAGAAGATTCATGGATGTTACGATGAACGTAGAAGCGATCCTTTTTTCAAGGGGGAACTCTTCTTGGACGAGGCATCGTAGTTTGTTACGAATGACATTATCTGTAATGATAAGAAGAAGTGGCAATGTCGGGTGAGCTGCACGAGATGGATGAGTGGAACTTGCTTTATCTAGGAGTTCAGTATCACGACCTGACAGAGGATGTGCTCCTTCTTGACGAGGCGGGCCGGTACAACTTCCTCTGAGTGGTATGTTTATCGTACGTCGTGAAGTTAATGGTAAATAAATTTCATCTAATGGTGTAGGCAACGACTGTTGAGCCCCGCGTAGGAGCTGTAGGATCTCTAGCTGAGATTCTTCCATTCTACGCATTCAATCTTCTATTGATGGACCCAAAACACCTTCATTGGCGGGTTAGCATCTTCCAGAGCGGGAAGATGAAGAAGCATGCCGCCCTTGGCTTCGTGACCGCTCCCTGGAATGAAGGGTGTTGAAGTGGGATGCTCTGTTGTCACGAACATTGTGTCTGGTGGCCATGTAGTAGACTACGTAAGTACTTTAGTTGTGGGATTGAAAGTTTTCCACAGACGGCACCAAACTGATGTGTGCTAAAAAATTCATGGTGGTAGAGTAATGGATTATCATCTTAGCGTTGCATGAGAATTTAACATGCACTCAGATAAAAATGAATCAAGTTGTGATCACACCAGAAGTTTTTACGTGAAAAATCGTAAAAGGGAAAAACCACGGGGCCTGACCCAGTTGTAAAAATCCACTGTAAGTTGATGATTACAGATGCCCCTTGTCCCACAGGCGGGAAAGGGTTGCTAGCTTTCTACGTTACAACGTCGACTGATGACATCTAGTAAGTGGTGGTTGACGGAGGTCAACAGTGGCTAACAACAATCGATGACGGTCGGCGGTAGTTGACAGAGGTCAGCGGTGATTGACGGAGTTCAATGGTGGTCGGCGGTGGTCGACAGAGGTAGGCGGTTTTTGTCGACGATCAATGGTGGTCGGCGGTGATGGCGAGGATGATCTTGGACTTGAGCTCCTTCTCAAAGCCTCAAGCTCTATCTTAAGCCTCCTCCCTTTCATGTGAGGGGTGAGGCTCTATTTATAGTGTTTTGAGTACAATTAATGCCAGAATATGAACCATTTTAATCGGATGGCCCGGAGAGCTTCCCTTGATCAGATGACATTTGATGGACATTTGAGTGCTTTAACGATGTCAGAATGAGCAATCTTGGGCTCGTTGGATTCATCTTTTCGAGACGTTTGATTCGACTATAAGCTCGCTAGATTCGACATCCGTTTGACCTTTCAAATGCATCCAAATATCTTGCAGTAGTGGTTTAATGACTTGATCTGAGTCTGATTTGACTCGGATTGGACTAACTTTTATATCATTAGGTCTGTCTCATCGAGCTGATCAGTTTGACTATAATTTTACTAAAATCGGAGCTCAGGATGACTCTTAATCGAAGTTTGAATGTTTCTTGTTCAAAAAATTGTAATGAGATTCGTGCTGGTTGATGGAAATTTGTTGGTGGCGTATCACACTCCATTAATTCTAAAACTATCTCACTAAATATAAAACCACCACAAGATCTATCATCATAAATAGAAGAGATAGTCTAGTGGTAGAGACAACAATATCTTGGATCTAAGATTAGATTACAATGCCGCAATAAGTTATACATAAATTAGTCATGATGTTTTAGTTTTATTTTTTATATTTTATTTTTGTACGCCGAAAAGATAACTTGCACGAATCATTAGGCAATCTAATGGTCCAGATTAAGAGAGATGAAACAAGGATCGTCCCTCTAACGGAAAGCTAATATAAGTGTCACTTAAGTCTAATATAAGTAATGCTTAAGATTTAATTTAGTCTAGTTAGGGCTAGACTTAATTAAGGTTTAAGTTGATTTAAGCCTACTATAAGTAAGGCTTAAGTTTTAATTAATTCTAATTAAGGTTAAACTTAATTAAGATTTAAGTTTGTTTAAGTCTAATGTAAGTAAGATTTAAGGTTTAATTAAGTTTAATTAAGATTAGACTTAATTAAAGTTAAGTGTCACTTAAGTCTAATGTAAGTAAGGCTTAAGATTTAATTAAGTCTAATTAGGGTTAGACTTAATTAAGGTTGAAGTTGATTTAAGCCTAACGTAAGTAAGACTTAAGGTTTAATTAAGTCTAATTAAGGTTAGACTTAATTAAGTTTTAAGTTGGTTTAAGCCTAATGTAAGTAAGGCTTAAATTTTAATTAAGTCTAATTAGGGTTTAGGTTGGCTTAAGCCTTATTAAAGTAAGGCTTAAGATAGATTAAAGCTAAGTAGTTAAGGTTTAATGGATAATTAAATCTAATTTATGTGAAACGTAATTAAGATTTAAGATGGATTAAGCCTAATTTAGGTAAGGCTTAAGGTTGAGTAAACCTACTTTAGTTAAGGTTTAATAGATAATTAAGTCTAATTTAGGTTAGACTTAATTAAGATTTAAAGGTCACTTAAGCCTAATTTAATTAAGACATAAGGGTTAATTAGGTATAATTAAAATAATACCTAATTATGGTTTAAAAGGATACTTAAGCCAAATGAAAGTAAGGGTTAAGGGTCATTTAGGTCTAATTAGGATTAGACGTAATTATGGGTTAAAATGTCACTTAAGCCTAATGTTGGTAAGGCTTAAGGGATAGTTCGGTCTAATTAAGGTTAAGTTTAATTATGATTTAGGTTTACTTAAGCCTAATGTAAGTAAGGATTAAGGGTTAATTATGTCTAATTAGGGTTTGACCTAATTAAGAGTCATGAAGATTTTAGCTCCCCATCTCAAAGGTTTAATGTATTAAACCCTAATTTGGGCTAAAACACAACTTTTAAAATTTACAAATACCCCCCTCCTAATATGTGGATATATTTTATGTGTTTTTGGAGTTAAAATTTGACATTTAGAGTCTAAAGGTATATTTTTTTAGTTTTTCAAGGCAAATTTCCATTTTTATTTCCAATTTTTGATTTTTCATAATTATTTTGGAAAATAATTACAAAACCTAGTGAAAATTGGTATTTTACAATTTGGGGATTTTTTTTTAAGCCTTAGAAAAATCAAGGAAGGTTCATAAGGATAAAAGGAAAGTTTCCCATTAATTTAACATTTTATAAAATTTAATTTAATTTTTAATAAATTAAATTTTATAGAGTGTATTTAATTAATTAAAAATTAAATATTAGTAAAAAATTTTGAATTTGTGTTCAGAATTTTTCTCTTGTTTTCCTGACTCTGAGGGTATTTTTATTTTAGTTTTAGGATTTTTCTTTGTAAAGTTATGATTTTTTTAAGCTTTAAATAGTTTTAGGATTTTCTATTTAACCCTCGTGACACTCTGTCAACCTACGGCGCGTCGAAGGAATGCGTAGCGACAAGCGATTGGGGAAGCTTTTCACAAGGGCAGCCATGTGGTCCATGGTTTCGTCCATTTCATATGGACGGATCCATGGTCCAACTAGATCATGGTCGTCCATTTCCAAAGCGCAGAAATGAACTAGATCATTGTCGTCCGTGGGGACGATGAAACGAAGATTATTCATGATCAAAGGCAAATTTCTCTTCTGATTTTCCACTAATTTTCATGATTTTTGTTCCTAAAGCTTCATCAAAGCTAGGATAACAAATCTATATTGTGGAATGAGGGTGATATAACCATTTTCATCATAAATGGCCAAACTAAGTAAGGAATTGGGGTTAGAGGCCCATACCTTGGTCCAAGAGATGTAGCCTCGATTGGAAATGTTGTGAAGCTTTGACTTGACTTTAGAGAGATCTCCCTTGATCCAATTTGAGTTGAAATTGAGCCTAGGTATTTCTTTGATGGAATGGTGACTTGGATTCACCTTAGGATAGGTTAGAGCTTGCGGATTGGCTCAATTGGGGGGGGGGGGTCGTATGGGTATGGTGAAGCTTTTTGAGTGCTTAGGTTGAGGTTTCAACAATATTTGTGCTAACCCTCAAGTTGTCCTAGTTTTGTGGTGAGAAATTGTAGCTTTTCAGTGCATTTGAGGGGCTTGTGCAATGAGGGATTAATTGCTCTATGGATGGGGAAGATTTTCTCTGTTGAGAGAAACAGGGTTAAAGAGCTCTTTCTTATCTTCTCCTCTCTTTTGGAGCTCTCTTCCATGGCTTTAAATAGCCATTGGAGGCCATAGCTAAGTTTTGGCTTAATTGGAGGATGTAGGAGGTGGCTCAGGGAGTTTATAGAGGATATGGGAGGTGGATTTCAATTGTGGATAACCCATTCTCCTATTTCCATGGTCCTTTCATCATGAGCTTGAGTATGGTGAAGAAAGAAATTTGGGTGAGGATCTTTCCCATCGGGGAGGACATGAGGTGGATGGACAGCTCAGGAATGAGCTGAATCAATTGATCTATCAAAGTTCAAAGGCTGTAATGTAGAATTTGAGTAAGGTGCTACATACTGCCCCTCCTCATCATGGCTTTTGTTCTTTGGTAAAAAATAATGGCTTTAAATGCTTCGATAGGTTTTTTATAGTTATGTGTGTCATGAAGGGTCTTGTTGGGTTGTAGGTGACCTATGAATCATAGGTAAATGAGGTTTTGGGCTTGGACCCTCGTGAATGGGCTTGGGTTTCCATGTGTAGCCCTTGGCCTAAAAATTTTTATGAAGTGGTTTGATGACTTAATTAATTAATTAGGTCAAACTCATGAGGTTGTCCATTTGAACCTACTTAGGTATTAGATTGGCCATGTAATGTTGGGTTGACCTTATGGTCAATGTATTGAATATGGGGCAATGGGTTGGCCAAGGTGATTTAGGGTTGACCCATTGACCAAGGATAAACAATTAGGTCCTAGAGTTGATAAATTAACCATGTTTGATCAATTGGGTCCCAAGGTTAACCAATTGACCATGTTTGACCAATTGGGTCACGGAGTTGACCAATTGGGTCATAGGGTTGACCAATTGACCAAGTGACTCACTATGTTGGTCAGGCTGACCATATGATAATGTCTTGACCACATGAGGGTTGGGTGAATTATAAAGTCAATAGGATGACCATAGTGTTCATAGTTGACCAGATGGTCAATGAAATACATGGAGTTTAATTAAATGCTAGGGTTTTGGGGATCCCTAATGGGTTTAAAAAGTCAATGTTGGTAGACATTTTCCCAAGATGGATCTTGGATGTCATTTAAAATGGATCCTCACAAAAGTGAGGTCAACAAAGGGTACTTTACCTCTGTCGGTATTAGACAATGACATAAGTAGTAAAGAGCATTTTTCATACCCTCGTCATTGACCTCAAATAATATGAATATGAGGGAGTCGTCTAATGCCATTGTATAAAGTATCAAAGGCCTACCTGAGACTTGGGCTGCTAATACAGAAGGTGTCATTAAATATTGATTAATACTCTCAAAGGCCTGTTGACAATTCTCGTTCCAAGTAAACTTGATGTTCTTTTTTTATCAATGAGGAAAAAGGATGGCACCTACTGCACTGATTAGATATAAAGCATCTCAAATATGTTAATTTCCCTTGATAGGATCCTAGTTGTTTCAAGGTTTTGGGAGACAGAATTTTCAAGACAGCTTTAATTTTCTCTGGATCGACTTTAGTTCCTTGATGAAGAACAACGAGTCCTAAAACTTCCCTGAGGTGACATCAAAGGTGCACTTTAAACGATTCATTTTAAGATTGAATTATCATAATCTATCAAAGATAATCCTTAAATAATACAAGTTGTTTTCCCTTTGTTTACTATTGATAACAAAATCATCCACATAACTTGATTGTGGATTAGGTTGTCAAAGATCATTGTCACTGCTCATTGGTATGTTACTCTGATATTTTTTAGTTTGAAAGATATCATTGTGTAGCAGTATATTCCAATTGGTGTTTGAAAGTTGTATGTGTTGCATTTTCTGGTGCCATCTTAATTTGGATGTACCCGAATGATCCATCCATAAATAAGAAAATTTCATGTGATGATGCAGTGTCTACCTTTGGTTCCAGAATCGGTAATGGGAACTCTTCTTTTAGGCTTACTTTGTTTAAATCCTTGAAGTCAAGATAGATTCAAATCTGATCATTCTTCTTAAATTTACTTCTGTTATTTCTTCCAACTTTTGGGCCAAACTCAGAGGTTCCTCATTTGGAGTAATGATTGGTTCTTCTGGCATTGTTTCTTCTGATTTTGGAGACTCCAGGTTAATTGCATCTAAAGTTCCTCAAAATTCAAGGATGGGTGCTTTGCTTCCCAAGTTATCACAGCCCGTGTTATTAATGTCTTCCTTAGCCATATTTACGAGTTCATCAAGATTTCATATGATTTGAGGATCGTCACAGGAATTTAACTTCAACCTAGATTGGTTGTCTGTTACGTAATTACTAAAGACAATTAGAACATAGTCAAAATTATAACTCTTTGCATTATAAGTTCCCAGAGGAGCATAAATATAATCATACAGAGTCAGTGGATCGAGGGATTTCTCCCCTAAATTCAAAACAACCAATTGAGATTAAACAACCCCTAGTCTACTCTTTGTGTCATCATTATTCACTTTTTGAACAATATTCTTCTTCGTCTCTTTTTCTGTGGTTTTTCTGGCATAATCGATAACATTAGCTTTGCAAGCTTCGGGAATTGAAGAGAGGCTTGAATGAAGCAGTCTAAATCTGATCCAATATTTTCTTGGAAGATCTAGTCCAAGCTGTACTTCATCCATCATCATTCACACAAGGATTAATTGAAGCAATTGGATCAACCAAAATTACATTAATGAAACCTTTTTAAGTTCTCTCAAATACTCATTCGGGATCATTATGCTCCCTTTCTTGAAGTTACTCTCAAGCCAATCGATCCTAATTTTATATGACAGTACGATGTATGCAGTTATAATCTTAATTTTTTTCCTTACTTAAATTTCTTACTTTGCAACAACGCTAAAAACTTAACTTCGAAGCACATAAAAATGCAATTATTATATTTAAATATGAAATACTGTGCAATTATACATGTATTTATCAAGTAATATATGATTTTCTTATTAAGCCTCAAATATCGAACACACTAGGAGAAATACCATATGTAACTAAATAAAAAAAAATAGAAAACAAATTCTAGTGTGCAAAATATTCTTACTTGAACTATAAGTTCTATAATAGGAATGAAAGCTCGATTCTTTTTGTAATCTTTTTTAATATTTGGAAATAAAATAAACAGCTAACTAAATTTAACTAGACATTTGTAAGATGGAGGCAATATAAATAAAATATATTTTTTCTTATCATGAATGAGTAACAAGTAGGAATTTTGTTCTGGAAGTATTTAAATTGTGTTGTGCCAAATAGAAGAAATATTATTTTTTATTCTTACAAAATATGCTATAAAGAATATTGGCCAGTTTAAAGTTTGAATAGCCTTGAAGATAGGCTAGGTAGGGAAGATACTAGCTCTCACTCTAGAGTTCCCTCTTCTCCCTCCACCTGAGAGCTTAAATATCGTATCAAAACCTAAAATTATAAACCAAATTGGGGGCTTTAGCCCGTTACTCTAAAGTCCTCTAATTCTACACCCTTCAAAGATTATTTTCCTATTTATTTGCACTCAATCATATGAACTATATTTTCATCCATACAATCTCATGTGATTTTAACCATTAGTTGACTGAGACAATATCGTCTCAGATCTTACTTGCTCTCACAACAAGAACTTAAATACTCTTTTTGAGAGTTTATTTACAAATCAAGAAGTAAATGAAGTACACGGTTTAAAATCTTCACAACTTATTCCAACATTAAAGATTAATACTTCACACAACTTCCTTCACACAACTTCTAAAGATTAATACTTCACACAACTTCTATCCAATACTTAATCACTTAACATTTTAAGGAAAAAGATAAAGAAAACTACTCAAAATTTATGGAAAAAACACAACCAAACTTACGTTTGAAAGTAGAAATCATGCAAACAAACAAGAATTCTAAATTAAAACTAAATTTAGTTAAAAAAGATAAAAATTTATCTCAAATAATCTCCACCAAACTCTTTAAGTTCCTTTGAATCTCTTCTCTTCCTTTCTCTTACAATACTCTCGACCCACTCACTACAACTCTCCTTCTTCTCTCTAAAAGTATCCTAATTAATCTAAGATAAAGAGAAGTCAACGGTGTTTGGAGGGGGGTGGTGGATCTTCTTCACTTCAATCCAAGTTCATCTTTTTTAATTTTTCAAAAGGTGCCTTGGTGTCTCTTCAAAATTTGTGCACATTCAATGAATCTTTCGAGAGTTGTCTCCTTTCAAAAGCCAATTGAATTTATTTTTGTGTCCATTAACTATTTCCACATTTTCACCAAGAGTTTTTTTAAAAATCTCTTTAAAAATTCATCCAAATTCATTAAATTATTAAGTAACTACTTCTTGTGCTTAAGCGTGAGGTACTTAGCGCTTAGGCGCGGCCTTCTCAGTTTTACTGGCACTTAAGCGCTAGTTCTGGGCACTTAGGCCCATAGTTCTTTTGCACACCTCTTCATTTTTTGTTGCAAATTAGATCTTTTTTCACTCCTTTCACCACTTTTCATCTATTTAATTGTACTTGAAAGAAAAATACACAAATACCTTCCATTAAAGTGCAATATCTCAAAAAAGATATAAAAATATGTATATATAGACTATATATTTTAGGTTTTTCAAAATCCCCCAAACTTAAAATGTTACTTGTCGTCAAGAGACACCCCAATCTTTCAAAACTAAAATAAGTAAACTATGTAAATGAGTTTCTTTAGGATATTCTAAAATTTTGATGTAGAAATATAGTTGTACAATTTAGAAAAAACATTAGTACATGAGACCAACTTAGAGTTTAGAAATTCTTAATGTAAAGAAGTCTGAAAATTTGAGTTCCTATCTGGTTCAGAAATATTTGTAAATTCTCTAAATATAGAGTTTATGCATTCTATCTTATCCACTTAAAAATTTTTATTAAGAATAATGATACTTACTATATTATATCCTTAAGCTTAAGAGTTTCTCAAGCCTTATACTTTAAAAGATCAGATGTGAAACTAAATTTTGATTAGGCACTAATCCTCAAGCTTCTCCTCCCTTTTTCAACTTTCTTTTTCTTTTTATTTGTCTTTTTTTTATTTTCCTTTTATTTATCTTTTTCAGGTGAGGATTTATATATCTGGATATGTCTTTAATGATTTTGAATTCCACTCCTCCTTTCCTAATGCAAAGTCTGATAAATATCCTTTACCTAAAATTATAATATTAGTTTTGAAAATTATATTTAATAAAAGAAATTTAAGTATTGAAAATAAAAGTCTTACCCATCTATATTTTTCAAAAAAATACAATTTCTCCTACTAAAGATAGTGACATAATATTTATCATTTCCACACTAAAAAAAATTTTAACTTTAAGTATTTATTCATTACTATAGGTTTTTACTAAATTATCTTACTCATTTCTATATTTAAAATTTTATTTTCCTAATATAACTTCATATACATAATCATTTTTTTCAAATAAAAATCAAATTTATTTTTATCACATTTGAGAACAAATAAAATTCAAGTTTTAGAAATTATTTTTCGTCCTCCCAAACTTAAATTTTTAATAAGATAAAACATTTTAGTATCTTACTTATATATAGGGAGGAATGAAAACTAAAAATAATATGCTTACAGGAATTTTCATATCTTAAATATACAAGCACAAAAATTAAAAATAGGAGTGAAATTTAATTGATCAAATCTTAATATAACTTTAACATATAGAGATTCGTTAGACTTATATGAAATGGAGGATAACATAAAAGCAAACAAATACACCAAACAAATACACCTAACAAAAATTCACAACTGTAATATAAAGAAAATACTTGGTAGTAAATTGAAAATTTTAAACATGAAGTTCTTAAGTGAAAGTTAGTAATATTTTAAATTTTCCTAAAATTCAGGATTAAGTTCAAGACAAACTAACTAAATACACTAAACAACACAGTTAACGCAATCACTACCACAAAAACAAAATAAAACTACTCACAAAAACATAAATACATCGCAACCGTGTCTAACAGAATAAAACACAAACAATGGTAGTTGTCTAGATAAGTAGAACACAAAACAAATTAACATTACAATATAACTGTACCACATAAAGTTCACAACAATAAAAAAAGATAAAGTACTCAAATTAATTCTCCTCCTCCTCATCATCATCATTATCATTACTGTCCCAAAAGGAAATAGGCTCATATGATGGATATTGTGGATATGAATGAAAAACTACACTGTGGTCACCCTTAGTAAGGTTTTCCAAAGATGAGTGAAAATTGTCCTCGTAATCATTGTCTCTCCTCATATAACCATCCATATGATCTATAAAATTTTCCAAGTTTAATACCTTATCCGTAGTATAATTGATGTTATATAAATTCTTTGTAATAAGTGTGACTGTGAATCAAAACTAGAAGCCTGACCTTATGATGTGGATACATGTGATGTAGAAGCATGAGAAGTAAAAGCACCTGAACTTCTAGAAAATCCTCCTCTCCAGCCAAATATCAAATGTTGTGAATAAGATTTCATTTTAACGCTTGTAATGGGCTTTAGAGGCTGTCGTATCTCCTCCCAACTATCGAATCTAACCCCAGCCTGCTCACATAAGGAAAAGATCAAGGATGTGAATCCCAAAATTGCAGTAGTGGCAGCTATTGCAAAATTGATGACAGTCTGATAGATTAGAGATCTAATGTAAATTGGCTTCAACTGTTGAATGCAATTATTCAAGGTAGCTCTATCTCTAGTAACTTCACTGAGGTGGTTGTTTGGTTGTAGCTGATCAGAAATAAAGCAGTCCCAAACTTTTGATATGGCATCTAACTTTGATGCTGGGAAGTTGACTCTTCTTTCATTTATGATCTTCCATAGTCCTCTTCCCGCGAACAATGAGGATATGATCCCATCCAACTCCTCCTCAGTCGGACAATAATTTGAATAAAAAAATAACGTACTAGGCGGCAGTTGGCAAAACATATTTATTACCTCGAGGGAGAAAGACACTAATTTTCCTCAAACCATGACTCGATCTTCTTCAGCTTCAGGAAGATTAGCTTAAAACTCTTGAATAATAGAAACTACAGCCATAACAGAAAAACAACAAAATCATTCCCATTGTCAAAGAACAATAAAATCTTCCATTGCTCCATCTAGACCTTTAAAACATCTCTAAGGAATTAGTTTTTTTGATTGCAGTGTATTGGTATACCTGTCCTGAGCTTTTGAGGTAACAAACTTGCTTGAATTAAAAAGGGGCTTTCCTTTACTCCTCTTCATTCTTGGGGCCATTTCTAAAAATCATATAAAATTCACAATACATCCTAATTTTAAGACTAAATCACTAAACTCAACTTCTAAAAGCTTAAACTATAATTTATATGTATTTTCCATAGATTTTTCTTAAATATTTGTCATTAATAGTGACTTCAACAAATCCCCAATGTGCTCAAAATACATGGAGAAAATAAAAAAATTTTACATAGAAGTTAAGCTCTTACCTCAAGAAGGTCAAATCTAGCAAATTTGGCTTTAATCCACTAAGAAATCTTCACTCTCATAGAAGCCCTAACTCCTCACTGACGAACACTAAGGGTAGAAGATGATGTTGGGGTCAAAAATGACAATTTTTAGTTTAATTTTTCACCTTTAACCGTTCACGAACCAGATTAAGTGATCTGGTGCTTAAGTGCGACTGGTTCGGCGCATAGGCGCCTACCTCTTGGGTTGTCTAGCCCTTAAGTGTGGGGTTTTGGTACTTAGACGCCAGTACACGATTTTTTATATTTATAATTTATTTTAAGTGAAATGCACACATTTTAAGTGAAATGCACACCTAGCCTAAGTCAACCACCCTTAAATGGTCTTATAAAACTTTAATAACTATTTTCTTCCCCTTCAACTCTCTTCTTTCTCAAAATTCACCATTCTTCACTAATTTGATTCAACACAAAACAACACAAAATTTTACACACAAACACTTATATTAATTCACAGACAAGTAGAAACATTTGTGATACATAGTTTCTTAATCCAAAGAGTCTTGGATGAGATAATTCCTAAGCACAAACACTAAGCAAACTTAACACTAAAAACACATAAAACAAACTTAATACTAACATTACAACACCTAACAAAAAAAACACTAAAATTATAACTTAATTCTACTCTCTGTTCAATGGAACGAATCCTAGCCTTTCATTTGTCTCTCTTGGGACATTTGGAATATAGATCGGATAGGTGGTAAAGAACTCTGTTGAGTCTTCTTCAATCCATTTGTTTTTCAAATACATAGCTTTGTCCGCTTCTTATATAAGACTTGTGTGGCTAAATTACATGGTAAGTTGGCATCCAATATGCTCTAAATGTGTGTTAACCTCATTCACTTTAGTTTCAATTGAAGCCACGTGAACTTCAATTTTTGTGATCTTCTCTACTATTCCTTCTATACTAACAGCTAGGAAACCGTTACATAACTCTTGTGCACTTTGACTAATGAACTTCTTCTTCATGGCTTCCTCCTTTTTCTTCATATCAATCTTCCATCAATCTCCCAAGAAGAAGACATTTTTCCAATATCTCACACTCTTCACTTAGATTTTGGGGTTAAAATTGAAGTGGGGTGAGAATTCTCTTCATTCCCTTCTCTTTATAGGTTTTAGACCAAGCCTGAAACTATTACACACGTTCTCAAACCACAAACCCTTGTTAAAACCCACTAAATCACATTTAAATCATCTAGAAATGTAATTTAGCTCGTTTATTTAACTGTTGCGCTTAAGCGCCTAATGTTAGCGCTTAAGCATCAGTGCTTAATTTAGCACAGATTGGCTTAACATCCAAATACTCATTCTAACATGTCTAAGTCATCTATTAAGGTCTTAGAATCATTACTAAATCATTATATATTCAATATACTTCCATTTTTTTTTAATTAAACACAACATTATAAGTCAAAACAAAAAAAAAATAATAACTATAGGTTTCCTTCCACAAAATTCTTGGTTTAATGTCGTCAGCCCAACGTAACCGGTGTTTATTATGGTTGACCCAACAACATAAGATCATTTAATTTAAGTTGATCCCATAAAAAGTAGGGTTTCATTCTGCGACCATTCACTTTGAATATTTTCTATTCACTTTGCTGCGACCATTCACTTTGAATATTTTCTCAGTTTTAGGATCTTGGATATCCACAGCTCCATAGGGATAAACTTTTATCACAACAAATGGGCCCATCCACCTGGACTTAAGTTTTTTTGGAAATATTCTTAATCTTACATTATATAGCAAAACTTGTTGCCATAACTCAAATTTTGTAATAAGAATCCTCCAATCAAGCCACATCTTCATCTTTACTTTATAAATATTAGCACTCTCATAAGATTCATTCATGATCTCTTTAAGCTCAATTAATTACAATAGTCTTTTCTTACCAGCATACTTTAATTTATAATTAAATACTTTAATAGCCCAATATGCTTTATGCTAAATTTCAACTAGTAAACGACAAGCTTTCCCAAATATTAGCCTATATGGGGACATTCCAATAAGAGTTCTATTTGCAATCCTATAAGCCCAGAAAGCATAATCAAGTTTGTTTGACCAATCCATTTTTGTTGGATTCATAGATTTTTCCAATATTCTTTTAATATCACGATTAGATAATTCAACCAAACTATTTGCCTGATGATGATAAGCAGTAGCAATTCAATGGTTGATATGATATTTCTTTAATAATTTGTCCATTATTGCATTTTTTAAATGACTTTTCCCATCAGTTATGATAAGTCTCAGTATCCCAAATCTATAAAATATAGTCATCTTAAAAAAATTGCAACACTTTGAGCATCACATCGAGGTAAAGCAACAGCTTTTATCCATTTGGACACATAGTCTACTATTATCAGTATATATAAATTTTAGAAAGATTGATAAATGGTCTCATGAAATCTAATCCCCAAATATCAAATATCTCAACTTTCAACACATAATTGAGGGGCATCTTATTTCTCCTAGAAATATTGGCTACTCGTTGACATTGATCACAAATTTTGATATAAACATTAACATCTCTAAAGATTGTAGGCCAATAAAATCCAGATTGCAAAATTTTGTATAAAGTTTTATCAACACCAAAATGTCCCAAAAAATCAGAATTATGACATTTTTAGATAATTTCATAAGTTTTTTTTCTAAAGGCACACATCTCCGAATAATTAGATCCTTTCCTTATTTATATAAAAATGGGTCATCCCAAAAATAAGTCTTAGCTTCAGATAAAATTTTCTCTTCTATTGGTAAGTCAGTCCATAGGGTATAATATCATTAACAATAAAGTTCACAATGTCAGCATACCATGAAACCCGCCACTCATTAATACTGAACAATTCTTTATCTAAAAAATGCTCATTAATTTCTTTTTCAAAATAAAGTGATTTTTCTAATTCA
The DNA here is from genome assembly GCF_001263595.1 of Phalaenopsis equestris. NCBI lineage: Eukaryota > Viridiplantae > Streptophyta > Magnoliopsida > Asparagales > Orchidaceae > Phalaenopsis > Phalaenopsis equestris. The sequence goes on from NW_018165414.1 coordinate 111,780, forward strand.
AGCCTGGAAAGATGATCAACAATTTGATTTTCAACTCCCTTCCTATATACTATCTCAAATTCAAATTCTTACAAAAGAAGAATCCACTGTATCAGTCTTGGTTTTGTATCCTTTTTTTCATTAAATATTTAATAGCAAAATGATCTATATGTACAATATATTTGGTTCCAATTATGTATGATCTTAATTTATTAAAAGCATATATTATTGCTACTAACTCTTTCTCAGTTGTGGTATAATTAATTTGAGCTTCATTAAGAAGCTTCATTAAGAGTTATATTAAGAGTTATACTAGCATAGTAAATTATTTTGAAAATCTTATCATGCTTTTCTCCTAAAACAGCTCCAATAGCATAACCACTTACATCACACATTAATTCAAAAAGTTTTTCCCAATCTGGTGAAACAATAATTGATGGAGTGACTAATTTTTCTTTTAACAGCTCAAAAGGTTTTAGGCACTCCTTATCAAAATTAAAAATTACATCTTTCTCAAGAAAATGGCATAGAGGTTTAGAAATTTTTGAACAGTCTTTAAAATATCATCTATAAAATCCAGCATGTCCTAAAAAACTCTTATTTTCCCTCATATTTGTTGGGTGAGGTAAATTAGTGATCACTTGAATTTTTATAGGATATAATTCCATACTATTTTCTGATATCTTATGTCCTAAAATAATTCCTCCGGCTACCATAAATTGATATTTTTTCTTAATTAAGGATGAAATTTGTTTCTTCATAGCACTTAAGAAATCTTGATAAATGTTCTAAACAAGATTCAAATGAAGTTCCAAACACTGAAAAAACCATCCATAAAAACTTCAATTCCTTTTTCAATTAAATTACAGAAAATAACCATTATACATCTTTGAAATGTAGTAGGGGCATTACATAAACCAAAGGACACTCTTCTAAAATCAAATGTACCATAAGGACTGGTAAAAGTTGTTTTCTCTTGATCCTTAAGAGCTATTTTTATTTGGTGATAGCTAGTATATCCATCCAAAAATAAAAGTATTTATGCCCAGCTAGTCTATCCAACATTTGATCTAGAAAGGGTAGTAGATCTTTCATGGTGGCGAGATTTAATTTTCTATAATCAATGCATATTCTCCACCCTGTGACTATTTATCAACTCATTATGTTCATTCATAGTCCCAATCACTCATCATTTCTTAAGAACATAGTGAATTGGACTAACCCATGCACTATCTGAAATAAGGTAGATAGTTCCAGCATCTAACCACTTTAAAACTACTTCCTTAAAAACTTCTTTCATAATAAGATTCAATCTGCTTTGAGGATCAAACCTTAGTTTGCAGTTCTCTTCCATATGAATTCTATGCATACAAATTGAAAGATTGATTCCTTTAATATCAGCAATTGTAATATCAGCAATTGTCCATTTCAGCAATTGTCCATTCAAAGGTTTTCTTATAATTCTTCAAAGTTTTCATTAAACTCATTTCTTCTTCTATAGTTAAATTTAAGGAAATTATAACCGCTAATGTTGACAAATCACCTAAAAATGCATATTTTAAATGTTTAATAAGTAACTTCAACTCAAGTTTAGGAGGTTTTTTAATCGATGGAAAACAAGATTTATCTTCTTCTATCATGTCCAAAACTTCAAAACTTTCTCAAACATAATTTGAATCTTCCTTATGAAAATCTTCAAATTGATCTAATTCTTTTTCTTGCTTGTGTTCCAACTCTTTCATCTTATACTTCTTTTCAAAAATTGTTTTGAAATGACATTCACACAGATATATTTTTGCATCCATTCTATAACATTCATCATCTTCACCTTTTGCAGGATACCGCATTAAATTAGAAATAGTAAAAGTAACAGTTTGATCATTGACACACATATTTAATTCCCCTTTCTGGAAATCTATCATTGCTCTTCTTGTACCTATGAAAGGTATTCCCAAAATGATAGGTATCTCCTTATCTTCCTCCATATCTAGTATAGTGAAATCAACATGAAAGATAAAATAATCAACCTTCACTAAAACATCTTCTATATCTCCCTTAAGATATGTTATTGAATGATCTACTAACTACAAAGCTACTAGTAGAGGATATTTCTCTTAATCCCAATCTTTTAAATATTGATAATGGCATAATGTTAATGCTTGCACCTAAATCACATAAAGCTTTCCCGTAAAATCTGTCTTCTCTTGCACATAGAATTGTGAAGCTACTAGAATCTTTAAGCTTTTATGAATATTTTTCTGAATTATAGCTCTACACTCCTCAGTAAGTGCAATAGTCTCGCTATCTTTGAACTTCCTTTTTCTGTTAAGAATATCCTTCATAAACTTCACATAGCTTGGTATTTGTTTTAAGACTTCAGCAAATGGAATATTAATCGTAAGCTTCTTAAATATTTTCAAAAATTTTGAAAATTGTTTAATCAACTTTTGTTGATGAAGTTTCTAAGGAAATGGAGGTGATGGTTTTTTCAAGTTAATTTTAAGTGGAGAAATATGTTTCTCTAAACCTTTTGAAGCATTCTCTTCAAGCTCTTCAACTTCTCTCTCTACTAAAATCTCTTTCTGAACTCTACCTTCCAACTCTCTTTCGCTTCTAAGTTGAACAAATTTTACTTACTCTTTACTTTGTTCTTTTGGATTTACTCTTTATTACTAAGAAGTGCTCCTTGGGATCTATTAAGGCTATTTGTCCTAATTGATTCTCAATATTTCTAATTGTAGCTCCTTGACTAGCTTTTCTAATTGTAGCTCCTTGACTTTGTAAGTGATTTCCCATTTGTAACACCACTTCTTCTATAGACAACTTTTTCTCCTTGAATTATGGATTGTTGTTAAAACCTGGAGGATAAGTAGGTCTATAATAATTATTACCTTAGTTATTTCAGTTTTCCAATGGGTTTACTTGGTTGTTCTCCCATTGATGATTATTACCACCAAAAGTATTATTCTAATTAAAGTTAGAATGGTTTTTCTAACCTGGGTTATTTGAATATGGGTTATTCTATTTGTTATTTATGACATTCAAAGTTTCTAATGATGTATGAGAATCTACAATTTGGCCTAATGAATTATCTTCAATAATTGAAATTGGTTGAGAAAAATTCATTCCAAACTGGTCTAACTTCTTTGAAATTGTAGCAACTTGATTTGCTAACATTGCAAAAGCATCATATTCATGAATATTGACTACTTTCTTAGGATTTAATCTCTCAGAAGGCCATTGAAATTTATTAGTAGCCTTCTCTTCAATTAATGCATAAGCGTTATGAAATAGTTTTGACATCAATGAACCTTCATCAGCGACATCAATAATGGATCTAAGAGATCCAGCTAATCCATTGTAAAAGGTTTGAATTATTAACCACTCTGGTATAGCATGGTGTGGACACTTTCTCATTAGTTCCTTAAATCGTTCCCATGCTTCATAAATAGATTCCCCTTCAAACTGACAAAAAGATGTACTATCATTTCTAAACATTGCAGTTTTTTATGTTGAAAAATATTTAGAAAGAAATTTCTGCTCTAAATCACCCCAAGTTCTGATAGTTCGAGGTGCTGACAAATGTAACCATATCTTAGCCTTATTTCTAAGTGAGAAAGAAGAAAATTTATAACATCATCTGATACACTAACAAATTTAAATCTATCACACAATTATAAAAAATTGGCAAGATGTAAATTTGGATCTTCAGTTGGGTGCTCTTCCAAACTGATTATTTAATATCATTTGGATAATAACATGTTTAAGTTCAAATGAATTAGCCATCACAACAAATTTTTTAGTACTACAATGAAGTTCATCTACTCTAAACTTTGCATTTTATCTTAAAGGTCTAAATTTGATTAATTTCAACATTTTTATTATTTTGGTTTGCCATTTCTTGAAATTTTTAGTATTTTTTTGTATTTTTGATTTTTTTTATTTTTATAATAGTTTTTTTCTAATTCAAAATTGTAGGGTACTAGTCCTTTAGAACCTGAACTACTCATACATTACTACAAAATAGTATAAAATAAAATAACACAAACAATAACTTATATAAAAAAACACAGAAATATTCATATAATAAATCTAAAATTTTAAATAACTTTCTAAAAATAGAAATTTACTTTCTAAAAATTTCTTCACAAATTTTTATCCCCCTGAAAATGGCACCAAAAACTTGATCTCGATTTTATATGACAGTATGATGTATGCATTTATAATCTTAATTTTTTCCTTATATTTGTTACTTTGCGACGACAACAAAAACTTTACTTTGAAGCAAATAACAATGCAATTATTTTATTTGAATATGGGATACTATGTAAGTATACATATAATTATCAAGTAATATAGAACTTTTTTATTAATCCCCTAATATCGAACCCATAAGGAGAAATACAATATGTAAGTAAATCAGAAGAAATTAGATAACAAATTCTACTTTATTAAATATTTTTACTCAAACTATAGATGCTAAAATAGGAATGAAAGTTTGATTCTTTTTGTAATTTATTTTAATATGTATACATATAATTATCAAGTAATATAGAACTTTTTTATTAATCCCCTAATATCGAACCCATAAGGAGAAATACAATATGTAAGTAAATCAGAAGAAATTAGATAACAAATTCTACTTTATTAAATATTTTTACTCAAACTATAGATGCTAAAATAGGAATGAAAGTTTGATTCTTTTTGTAATTTATTTTAATATTTGAAAATAAAGTGAACAACTAACTAAATTTAACTAGATATTTGTAAGTTGAAGGTAATATAAATAAAATATCTTTTTCCTTATCATGAATCAGTAACAAGTATAAAAATTCTGTTGTGAAAGTATTCAAATTGTGTTATGCCAAATAGGAGCAATAGTATTCTTTACCCTTACTAGAAATGTTATAAAGAACATTGGCTAGTTTAAAGTTTGAGTAGTCTTGAAGACGGGCTAGGTAGGGAAGATACTCGCTCTCACTCTAGAGTTCCCACTTCTCCCTACACCTGGGGGCTAACATCTCGTATCAAAACCTAAAACTATATACCAAATTGGGGGCTATAGCCTGTCACTCTAAAGTCCTCTAATTTTATACCCTTCAAAGTTTATTTCTCTATTTATTTGCACTCATTCATATGAATTACATTCACATCCATACAATCTCATGTGATTCTTACCATTAGTTGTCTGAGACAATACCATGTTAGATTTTACATGTTTTCACAATAAATATTAACATCTTAATCTGCTAAATCAAGAAGTAAATGAAGTACAAGGTTTAAAATCATCACAACTTATTCTAACATTAAAAATTAATAATTAACAAAACTTCCATCCAATACTTAATCACTTATCATTTTAAGGAAAAAGATAAAGAAAATTACTTAGAATTCATAGAGAAAACCCAACCACATTTAATTTTGAAAGTAGAGATAATGCAAACAAACAAGAAGTCTAAATTAAAACTAAATGTAGTCACAAATATAAAAAGTTATCTCAAATCCTCTCCACCAAACTCTTAATGCTCCTTTGAATCTCTTCTCTTCCTTTCTCTTACAATACTCTCTACTCACTCATTAAAACTCCTCTCCTTCTTCTCTCTAAAAGTATCCTAATTAATCTAAGAGAAAGATGCATCAACGATTTCTAGAGGGGGGCGGTGGCTTGTTCAATTCAATCTCAGTCCTTCTTTTATAATTTTTCAAAAGGTTCCTTGGTTTCTCTTCAAAATGTGTCCACATTCAATGAATCTTCCAAGAGTTTCCACCTTTCAAAAGACAATTGAATGCATTTTCATGTTTATTAACTATTTCCCACGTTTTCATATCAATTAAACACATCTTAACAAGAGTTGCTTCAAACACCTCCAACACCTCCTAAAAAATTCATCCAAATTCATTAAATCATCAAGTAACTACTGCTGGCACTTAAGTGCAAGGTACTTGACGCTTAGGCATGACCTTCTCGGCTTTACTGGCGCTTAAGCGCTAGTTCTCAGCACTTAGGCCCACAGTTCTTTTGCACACATTCTTTATTTTTTATCTAACTTTGATCATTTTTCATTCCTTTCACCATTTTTCATCTGAATAAAGAATAGAATTGCTCATATTTTGCGCAATATTATTTTCTTCAATTTGATAACTCACTGAATATAACCTTCTTGTAAGGGGAAGGATACTTTCTTAAATTTAAACTCTTTGTCACAAAACCTAGTTTAGTTTTAGTAAATTTAACTTTGAAGTTTAGAGATTAGTGTAGTGAACATAGTATCTTTAGTTGCATTAAATAAATTTTGACCTATTTTCTTACTTAATTTTTCTATAGTTTAAATATTTTGCGTTTGCGTTAATACCATAAGAATTTTCACCTCCTTGTGGAATCAATACTTAGGTCTCCTTTGGAGCCCTTTATTGCTTGAGAGAAATATATACTTGCATTTGCAACCTAGTGATGATTTGAAATTGAAAGTACACCTTAATTCTCTGAGAGTGGCAGTTTTAAATATTTTATTGTGATTGATCTGTAAATTTTTTAGTATAGCTATCGTGTGTATTTTGGTGTTAAAAAACATTTATATAACACACAAAAACCATGCATCAGTGGGCTAGATAAATAAGCTAATGAATTTAAGACATTCGTCTGGTCTATGAAACCTTTTTATGTTAACTAACAAGTTCCTCTATCTAATATAAAGATTATATAGGGTTTATATTACCTGGGTTCTAAAGCTCTTTATGGAGGCAAGCCCCTATAGTTAATTACATCTCAAATGAACGAAGTCACTTAAGAAATCTATTGATTTAGATCAAAGGAATTTTACTTCAAGAATCTCAAAGCTTAGGGTTTCAATGTCGAACATGGAAAATCAAATGGGGAATGGATCAAAATAGGAACAATCTATTTAAGGAATCCAAAATAAGAAAAGTTGAGGATGTCACGGATCCTTAGAAGAACCTCGGTGACTTCCCAAACTATCCTTTTGTGTGGCTTCAATTTTGAGGAGATATTTATTTTGATGTTTCATCCTATCAATTTTGTTATTTAGGGCTTAAATCTGCATAATATCTAATTATGCAAATAACTTGAAAGATAGAAGGGTTTATGTTGTAACAAATGACAACCTCGGAGCATAAAGTGAGTTAGGGCTTAAATTGCACAACATGAATATGCAAAGACATAAAGATAAATTGAGGATACTATACGAGCTACCTCAAAATTCTATGACTTGTTGTTTAATTCTAAGGAAAATTTAGTTGGTGTAGAACGGTTTTGTTATTTTAGATTGTCATCCTCCATCTTCTTCAGCTTGCTCGAAGCTCTTTGTTGATAGCTGCTCTAGGTTTAGTATTTTTTGACTTATGTTTTTCTTTCAATTTTTGTTAATCAAATTAATTAAAAGATTTGTGTTTTTGTTTTGCAATGATCCACCCTAGGTAAATCAACTATTGTTTTCTATCCTAAAGTTCTTGCAATTATAAAAGCAAAAGTAAACAAAAGACAGTAAAATGTTGTAGTAAAATTGTTGTAAATATATAAATGAGCGTACATGGGCCTCTGCTATCGCTGCATGGTTAGTATCATAAAGCATGGAATACTTGCATGAATTTTAAGTAAATTGTGAGAAAAAGAAAGCGAGAAAATCACGAAAACCCAATACGAGGAGAACCAATCATAAGAAAGCATTAGCAAGAAGAATACAACCCATAGCCACATATGAAAGATGAGGCTAAATGTAAGACTGGTAAATGTGGGGTCTCAGAGCTGTGTTGTGTGCTTCCAACCTTGGACAGAATCTACCGGCCAAGCAGTCTTAGGAGAACCTGCTCTAGCCTAACCAAGATGATTAACCAGTGTACTTTCATAATTTTGTATTTAAAACTTTTTTACTTTTTCATGCATATAATATTTCATTTAGCAGTCAAAAGCAATGGTATTTTAGGAAAGTCATATTTTAAATATATTTAAAAAATTTTAGATTGTCCACGATTTGATCATTCTGATCGGACTAAAAAATGTTGACGAACTAATAGTGTAAGGGGTAAATTCTTATCAAGAGTTGGTGAGCAGTATCATCGATCCTATACCCTTTCTTGAAGGATCCTTAGGGTAGAACTATTCTAAAATCTGTAGAAGATACTATTCTAAAATCTCACTTTGTATCCCTCGTTTAACACACATAAGCAATGTCATCAATGCCCTTACCATCTGAAACATAACTTACACCAATCTGATGATCCATAAGTGGCCATACTAAATATCCCAAGTTGCTCAAAAGGGTTAAGACACTTTATCTAAAGCCCATACCCTTGAGCGTTTGGTTATTAATATTGGATAAGTAGTGTTGAGGTATTTCTATTGATTTGTGATTTATCAGGTCCCAAGCCATAACTTGGTGTGTCCTTAGAAATTTCATGTTAATTTAGTTATTGTTACACATTGAAGACAATTGTCCTCAATAAATCATGGCAAACTTAGAGGTCCTCTAAAGTATCCAGAATCTTTTAAGAATGTCCAAAGGATAACTCTAAACAAGCTTAGGGTCTCCTAAATCACTTTAAGCTCATTCTTGTCTTGCTAGACTATTAATTGAATCATCTATGTTAAATAAATGTCTTTAAGTTGTGCTCAGTATATTTCTTAATTAACCCATGAGTAGGCCAAGGGCTACCTGTCTTATTATCCTTTTAGAGTTTTGAATGGGTGGTTGCCCCAAGGGCGAGCCCAATCATTTAAGTGAGCTAGTAGTTGATCCCCAATAACTGCTTATATGCAACTGTATAACAATAATTCTGATTATTTTTTTCACTTATATTTCCTTATTTTGCAACAACACCAAAAACTTGATCTTGAAGAAAAATAATAGTTTAACTTTTAATTTATATATATTGGGATACTACGCAAGTATACGTATCATTATCAAGTAACATAGGACTTTTTGATTAAGTCCTGAATATCGAACCCACGGGGAAGATATGCAATATACACTTTTGGAAAACTTTCTATTTTTAAAAAGAGAATTA